>NC_067400.1:553853276-553881495 GCF_016432865.1 Antechinus flavipes | reverse complement strand
CCGTGAAGTTTCTCCTAAAACCTTCCTGTGACTAAAAAAGCTATGTTCCCATGCTAGTGTCTCCCATGTCATACAATTGATTCTAAATTCTTAAAAGATACCTTGAGACTGCCCCTGTATCACTTTTTATTTTTTATTTACTGCCTGACATATATGATAGATCCAAGTTAGAGGAACAGGATTTGTAAGGTTTCAGATGCTTAAATCACTTGGCTCCACCATGACCTAGAGCCTTTCAAACTGCCTGTAGTCAGACACCTCATCTCTCAGAAGTGACCCCCTCCTTTTTCTTCTCTCCCACCCCCAAGAAACACAAGATATATGTACAGCAAAAAAACAAGGGAAGATCCCATAAGAAATCTTTTGGAATCTTGGAAGAGGAGGGAAAGATGTCTAAGATTTTTTGTATCCCCACAAAGAACAAACTCTGATGAATTTACCTGTAGCATTTCTACATCTGCCTTCTGCATCTTTTCCTCCAGCTCAGTAATTATGTCACTTGGAAATTTGCCCTCCATAGACATTATGGTCTCCCTTTTCCTTCTTTTTCTCCATGATTTGTAGTTCCTGTTTAGCCTCCATCTCCTTCAGTGTTTGATAAAGCTCGTAGAACTTGTTTTCCTTCCCCACAACTTTTTCCTCATTTACTTTCTCCTCCCTTGTCAGATATTCCTACAATTGCTTAAGTTGCTTTTAAAATATTCTTCTGTTTGTATGGTCCTGAAGAGAAAGATATTAGGTGATATACCAAAAGCAATACCCCCATCTCTCCTTCCTTGCCTGTTCAATGTGGTGTAATTCAAAGATCTTTTGGCTAAGTAGGAGTCAAGAGCCTAGGGAACCCTCCTACCTGTTGTGTGAGCTGGGGAAGTTACTTAGCTTCTGACTTCAATTTTATCCTTTAAAATTAGAGCTCCCATTTGGATGACATCTAAGATATTTTGCTATTTTTTTTAGGAACTTTTATGAAATTTAAGAAACTTTCACCACTCGTTCTCTATCCTTTGCCTTCCTTCTCCCAAAAGAACTGTCTTTCATCCCATTCATTCAACCACCTACCATGGTACTATAGGAGAAACTTGCCTCCTTTCATATTCCAAACTTGCATTCTCAATTCTTAAAGGTATCTCTAATGCTCCCAAATTCAGTAAATTTTTTTATTTCTCCTATTCTTTCTTTGATTACATGTCTTTCCCAACTTCCTCAACACTCATCAGTTTCCCGAAAGCCTAGGAAACTTGACTCTGAATTTTTTTATAATTCACCTTGTGTGGGACAGTGTGACCCCTGACCAAAAATAACTACTCAGAGATTTCTCAAAGTGAAAATTAGAAGTTTTATTACAATCTCCTAAGAGGCAGGTGATTCCTTCCCTTATTGTTCAAAGAAAGGAGGCCGATGATTACAGAGTTTGAAGCTATTAAATAGGAACTGGTGACTCCCCTGGCCTTATCCGGTTAATTTTCACTGCCTTCTCAAGTGGAAATGGCAAAGGTTTGCTAAATTCTAGTTAAGCTGATATAGTTGACTTATTGCAGGTGTGTTTGCCTAACTTTATTGTGGTCAGCTGGTTACAATGTGCAAATCCTTAAGCTGATGTACTCTGTTGTAATGTTTGTACAATGAGTTTCATTTTTCCCAAACCCATCAGACTTTCATAAACTAAAATTCAGGTTATAGGTTCAATCCACCTTAGTTAAAGATTTTATGAGAAACCACATAACCCCTCACAATAAGGAGATTTATTTAGAGGTAAGTAATTGTTTAAGCCAGAGGGGTTAAAGCTGTCTTAAATTACTTGAGCTGAGGAGATTTAGTCTATATTACTTCAACAAATAGAGATGGTCACTTTGGAGACTTCTTATATCTCCAGACCATTAAATAATTAGTCAGGTTCTTCTCTAAGCAGGTGAGTAAAGGTCAAGGGGCCTATCTGTTAAATGATTTCTTCTGGAAGAGCAAGTCTTTGCTCTTCTTCTCAGAGCCTAATGATTAAACAGACTGTTAGTGCGGAGTCTTCAATTACCCAAAGTTATTATTCTGAGAATTCCTCAATTTCCTGTTTCTACCTTAAGGAGTAATTTGTTTTCATGTCTTCTACAGAATCTCTTTTCCTCATTATTTTTTCATGGTTCCCTATTTCCTATTAAATATAATGGATACTTTTTTCCAGAAATTTAAGCTTCTCCATAAATTGGAGCCAATGTATCTTTATAGAAGCCTTTCCAATGTTCAGGCTTTCTCTATAGTCATCCAGAATGTCTCCTTCAGTACTTTTGCTCATGTGACACGCTAATGGCTGCAGTCCCATTGCAATGGCTTCATGGAGTCTCCAACAATGGACAGCTCGCCTTCCTGACCCTCACAAACCTCTCCAACTCACAGTGAAGGAAGCATGACTTCATATTCCTGTGTCTTTTTAGACACAAACCGGCTAAATTCTGAAGAAATCCTTATCCTTTCGTGTCATTTATCCTCATTAAATGTTGGGTAACTGTGGAGATATTTGTAGCCATCTTCTCTATGAATATAAAGCAGTGATTGCTTACCTAGTGCAAACAACCTATAACTTGCCTCTGCTGCACAAGCCTGATAATAAGAACTTGTCTGCTTGACTGGTTTGTCCATGCAAACCTAAAATGCATCAGAAATGTGTTTCTAAGCTTTTCATTCTTCCTCCACATCATTGCCCTCCATGTTCCCTAGAATCCAGTAATAACGACCTTCCTGCTGTTCCACAAGTAGTATCCTCCATCCAATTCCTTCATCACTGCAATACCTCTAATGCTGGGAACTCACCTTCTTATCATCACCATCTGAAGAGTTCCCAGCTTCCTTTCAACCCCAGTTCAAATCCTGCTTCCTCCAAAGACCGTTTCCTTATATTTTTTTCATGTTAATCCTGTCTTCTGATTGCACGTGCCTGTTTCCATGTTTTTCTCTCTCCTTAGTATGAGCAAGGGCCATTATTGCCTTTTGATTGCTTTCCACCATTCCTCTCAGTACATAAAATATAAGAGAAACTTAGGTGTTTAATGAGTGACTGTTACCAGGGAATAGTAGTGGGAGGATAATCTGATTCATTGTTTTAAAAATACCCTTTCAAAGCCAACTTGTAATTCTTTAATGCCATTATATTAGCAAACATTTTCCTCCTCAAAGCTTATTTGTCCAATGACCCCTAACATCTTAATTACTTTCTTACTTGAGATCTCACTTTGGAGGAGAAAGAGGAAGAGAAGGGGGAGGGTAATGAAAATATGGCTGAACGGCATGGGGAGTTAAGTGATGCTTCTCACTCTCACATCCCAGCTTCATCTCCAGCTACACCCGAGCAGGCTCTTGATCCTCCGCCATCAACTGCACCTTCCTGGGTGGAGGGAGGAAGGGGAGTAGGAGGGGCAGTGATGTCACCAGCACCTCCCCCCAGGACTCCCCGCCATGACTCCATTGCAAAAGGCACGGCTTAAAGCCACAGAGGAAGGGCAGAATACAGCTGATACGAAAATAGAACTCTATCCTGTGTTGAACAGCTTGACTCTTCAGGTGAAGAAAGGAGAAGCTACACTCCTTTTAATCTAGAAATCCTCAGAGACCTGAAAAAGGCTTGCCCTCTTTATGGGGCTACATCAGCTTATGGTAAGATGTTATTACAGAATATGGCTTATGAAATTTTAACCCTAGTGACTGGAAATCTATAGCAAGAACATGCCTAGAACCTGGACAAAACTTGTTGTGTCTTTCTGAATATAGTGAGCTCTGTAGGATACAAGCCCAACAAAACAGTCATGGTGGAGTTAATCCTCCAGTCACCCGTGACCAACTAACAGGTGTAGGTTCTTATCAGCACAGATTAATTACCCCATAGCAGCATATGAGCAAATTGCTGCTCTCAAACCAAGGGGCTCCCTCCCAGGAAGGCAAGATAGAGGGGAAACCTTCACAAAAATAGCACAAGAGCCAAATGAATCTTTTGCTGATTTTGTGGGATGTCTGCAGCCAGCTGTCACACAAACTATTGGTGAAAATGCAGCAAAAGAGATTATGATAAGGCAACTTGGTAAAGAAAATGCTAATGAGGTTTGCAGAAAAATTATACTAGAACTTTAAAAAGATGCCCCTTTAGAGGAGATCATAAAACACTGTGCCACAGTGGGCACAAATGCCTTTTATAGCCAGGCTATGATGCAGACTTCCCAGGATCCTTCGTCTTTAGGGGGAGAAGTGCAGGAGGCAAGCAAGCTGCCCGAGGCTGGCCAAAGATGATTCCTGGACTCTGGAGTCTGGAGCCTTAAGTCTCTCTCCTCCTTGTCCTGGGGCAGAGTGACCTCTCTCCCTCAGCCCTCCAATCTTTGCCTATGATTACCTCACCACCACACATTCAGCAAGCAAGTGACTTATAAAACTTATCTGCTGGAGCAAGTGCATCTTTGTCAAAAATCAAGAAGTTGCTTGTATAAAAAGCTAAATTTAGAAGTTCTCCAATCCATACCTTTAGCAAAGTTTCAGGATACAAAATAAACCCACATAAGTCATCAGCATTCTTATACATCACTAACAAAACCCAACAGTCAGAGTTACAAAGAGAAATTCCATTTAAAGTAACTACTGATTGTATAAAATATTTAGGAATCTATCTGCCAAGGGAAAATCAGAAACTTTATGAGCAAAACTACAAAATACTTTTCACACAAATTAAGTCTGATCTAAACAATTGGAAAAAATATTAAATGCTCTTGGATTGGGCGAGAAAATGCAATAAAGATGACAATACTCCCTAAACTAATCTATTTATTTAGAGCTATACCAATCAGACTCCAAAAAAACTATTTTAATGACCTAAAAAAATAACAACAAAGTTCATATGGAAAAACAAAAGGTCAAGAATTTCAAGGGAATTAATGAAAAAAAAAAATCAAATGAAGGTGGGCTAGCTGTACCAGATCTAAAATTATATGATAAAGCAGCAGTTACTAAAACCATCTGGTATTGGCTAAGAAATAGACTAGCTGATCAAAGGAATTTAGGTTCAAAGAACAATGCAGCCAATAACTTTAATACTCTAGTGTTTGACAAACCCAAAGACTCCAGTGTTTGGGATAAGAACTCACTGTTTGACAAAAATTGCTGGGAAAATTGGAAATTAGTATGGCAGGAACCAGGCATTGACCCACACTTAACACTGTACATCAAGATAAGGTCAAAATGGGTTTTTTTTATTCTAGATATAAAGAATGATCTAGGTATAAAGAATGAAATTATAAATAAATTGGAAGAGCATAGAATACTTTACCTCTCAGACCTGTGGAAGAGGGAGGATTTTATGACCAAAGAAGAACTAGAGATCACTATTGACCACAAAATAGAAAACTTTGATTATATCAAATTGAAAAGTTTTTGTACAAATAAAACAAATGCAGACAAGATTAAAAGGGAAACTGGAAAAACATTTTTACAGTCAAAGGTTCTGATAAAAGCCTCATTTCCAAAATATATAGAGAATTGACTCTAATTTAGAAGAGTATAATTTATAAGAAATCAAGCCATTCTCCAATTGATAAATGGTCAAAGGATATGAACAGACAATTCTCAAAGAAATTGAAACTATTTCTAGCCATATGAAAATATGCTCTAAGTCATTATTAATCAGAGAAATGCAAATTAAGACAACTCTGAGATACCACTATACACCTGTCAGATTGGCTAGAATGACAGGGAAAGATAATGTGCAATGTTGGAGGGGATGTGGGAAAACAGGGACACTGATACATTGTTGGTGGAATTGTGAACACATCCAGCCATTCTGGAGAGCAATTTGGAACTATGCTCAAAAAGTTATCAAACTGTGCATACCCTTTGATCCAGCAGTGTTTCTATTGGGCTTATATCCCGAAGAGATACTAAAGAAGGGAAAGGGACCTGTATGTGCCAAAATATTTGTGGCAGCCCTGTTTGTAGTGGCTAGAAGCTGGAAAATGAATGGATGCCCATCAATTGGAGAATGGCTGGATAAATTGTGGTATATGAATATTATGGAATATTATTGTTCTGTAAGAAATGACCAGTGAGATAAATAGAGGCTTGGAAAGACTTACATGAACTGATGCTGACTGAAATGAGCAGAATCAAGATATCGTTATATACCTTAACAACGATACTGTATGAGGATGTATTCTGATGGAAGTAGATCTCTTCGATAAAGAGAAGATCTTTGAGTCTGAAGACCATTTGGGGTTTTCCCTGGAGGGAGCATAGGAAAGGAAAGGCAAGCTGTACAGGCTATTGCTCCTAGATTTCTTTTTTGTTATCCCAAATTGCAAACATAAAGCTCAAGCAACCTGATGATATTTAGAATGAGATTCTTGGGCTGCCTGAAATAAAGGAGTATTGACCAACATGGTTAGAAGGTGATCTGCCTTTGAATTTCCATCAAAAATAGAACATGATAGTCCACTATATGAGTGGACATACAAGATATAAACCTTACCTGGATGCTTCCTTACCTACTCTTGAAGTTCCTTAAAGAGCTATATATGTTAGAAGCTACAAATTTTATTTGGGCTGTGAGATGCAGAGGGCTGAATCTCTGAAAAGGTACTTGAATCAGACAGCAGAGCACTTAAGGCTAATTACCTATTTGATGTTAGATAATGGCTCTATATACATACATTTAGATGAGATGGTGATGTGTTGGCTCTCCTCACCTTTGGTGCTTGCTGACTGTGTGGTAGTGAGTAATCATAGGCAAGGATTGGAGGGCTGAGGGAGAGAGGTCAGAGTCACTCTGCCCCAGGATGAGGAGGAGAGAGATTTAAGGCTCTGGACTCCAGAGTCCAAGAATCATACTTGGCAAGCTTACTTACTTACTTCTCCGCCTAAAGACCAAGGACTTTGATTGATCCTTACTCTGACTGAACTTGAGGCTCTCCAGGGAGCTAGCCTGGACATTATAATTTGTTTTACTGGGTCTGCTTGTTTCACTCCTCATAAGTTCCTGTAAATCTTTCTAGGATTTCCTAAAATCATTCTGTTTATCATATTTTTCAAAACAATAATATTTCATTACTTTCAATGCTCAGGGCAGGAGCTGATGGGATGTTCTAAGCATAAACATTGGGCTAAAATGAATCAGGTAGTTAAACTAATTCTAGGGGCAGGGAAAATGACTTTGATCTTTTCTTTTCTTCCTCTCTAAGAAGTTAAATTATCATGTGTATTATGTATGCTCTTTTATGACCTATTTCCATTTGGCTCTTTTAAATTGATACAGAATTCAATCTTTTTTCCCCACATCTTTCATTTTTGTTTTGATTGTTAAGCTATGATAAAGTTAATGACCACTAAATGACTCAGACTATTTAATATCGTATATCTTGTATTGAATAGCAGCATTGTCATCTACTTCTTCACCTGTCCGCTAATTAGAAAATCAAAGAAAGAAATAAGATACTTATTTTTGATGAGTATATTCAAAATTGAAATTCCAACATGCTCTTTCCAAAATGTTTTTCTCATATGATTTTACCTCATCATTTCTTTGCATGTTTGACCTTTAAAAAGCATAAATGAGAAAATGAAGTGAACATACAATGTAAGTACAATAGACTAGTTGGAAAACATCAGCTACGCACACCACCATAATGATATTACAGGCAGAAAAATAACTTTTCTGGTTCTGGACTCACCTCTAGTGATTAGAGTAATTTCTCCAGATATGAATTACAACTCAAAAAAAAAAAAAATATGGGGTTGACTGCCTCCTAGTGGGAATAGGACACAATATCCCACCCACACCCTCATATGTAGGACTGGGTAAGAAGACTCTCAAAATCGTAGATAGGAGAATACCAAATCCACTAACCTCAGCTTCATCAGCAATAGTAAATTCTGTTTTTTAAAACTAAAATTAAAATCTTGTCTATCATTAAGCTTAATGTACCTTCAATCTACAATTCTCAAGTTCCCTAATTCCCCACAAAAGCAGAATTAGAAGAATGGGGGAAAGTTTCAGACAGGGAAATTAAGGTTTGACTTGTGGGACAATCTCCTAGTTCTCAACAAAGGAGGTCTTTATACATAGGGTGACTGATGACTTGTCAGGACTCTGGTAGAGGAAATTCTTTTGTAATTACAATTTGGACTGGATAACCATTGAGGTTCCTTCCAACCTCAATCTGGTTTAACTTGTCTGTCAAAATGTCTTACTGGTGTGTGGCTGTAAGAGTTGGGTAAATCAAGTGGATACCAAAGGATCCAAAGTGGATTCCCGCTCTGGAAAGGACTTGGCAGTCCTCACAACTAATCAGAACTGGGATCAAGCCAGTGGAGTAGTAGCTAAGCTTCTAGCATAGATTCAGTCTCCAAACAAACAAATTCAAAAAATAAACATTAATATGGGAGTGATTTTAGTATCAAAAGATCTTAGATTTAGAACTGGAAGGAACATCAAAATTCCTAACTATATAATGATTTAGTTGTAGTAAAATAATCCCATGTTAAACAGACAAGAGTTAAATTAATGTCTACAAACAACACTGAGTGATTGCTAACACTTATCTTCTGTTCAGAAGTCTGAAACCATTTCTTTGGAAGTAGAAAGGAGCTCTCTAAGCCCGAGTGCCATTTTATATTTTTATCTGTTTCATGTTTCATGTATCCCCATGTCCAAAGCATTGGTCACATGGTGACTAACCTTCTCATATGATGGTTCTAAATACATAACTTGACTGGTCCTTGAGCAACAGACTTCTTTCAAAGTAGTTTTAAAAAAATAACTCTTGTCCTTTGGACTTCAAAAAAGAGAACCAAGTTCCTGCCTTCCAGTTTTCTAGATTCACTTAAGACAAAGTCCCCAGGGAGCTGATTACTAGGTTACACACACATGTTGGTTTATTAGCAATTCTTATTACATTAAATGCTGAAGATTCCTTCCTTCAAAGGTCAATTCAAAGGCTAATCTCCTCCCTCATTCTAGAAATATTATTTGCAACAAATAGAGAAATTACAGAATTAGAAAGATATCCATTATTAAAGAGAAAACAGGTCGATCTATATTTCATGGAAGGTTCTAACTGATGGTCGCGTCCACATGCAGAGCTGGAAGGGAAAAAAAAGTCGGGGAGGGAGCAAGCATTTAGGAAGCATCTACTAATTTAATTAATAAACATTTATTATAAGCCCGCTAAGTGAGAGGTTTTATGCAAAGTGCTTCACAAATATTATATGGAAAAAGGCAGGGACTGCGGAGGTCATTGAGTCTAACTCCTTTCTAGTATTTTACAAATGAGGAAACTGATGCTAAGGTCAAGTGAGTTACCGAATGGAAACAGACAGTAACTGTCATAGGTGAAATGTGAATTCAGACCCTCTGATTCCAAGTCACTAAGTCAATATAAGTCGGCGGCTCCGGGAAGATGCAAATATCTGGACTGATATTGTGGTACTGGCTCCACTCTCCAGTCCCATTCTTAGGGACCCGGACTCCTGAATCCCGCTGCTGGGAACTGTCCGCGCCATTAGGAGATAACAGTTAAAAAAAAAAAAAAAAAAAAAAGCCCGGGTCCTGAATCCAATCAGGCTCCCCTTTCTTCAACTTTGGTCTGGGGTGTGAGGAGAACGGAGAGGCGCGGGCGGGACCCAATCCTTGCTCATTAACCCTGTGTTCCGCCGGGCGGGGCTTACTAAGCGCCAAAAGCACTGACCCCAGCATCGCAGCTCTTTCACTTTCTCTTTACTCTAGAGCGAAGTGTTCTGAGACTGGTCGGAATCGGAGAGCTGCAGGAAAAGCCTGGGATCCCGGGGAGGGGAAAGATGGGGAAAAGGATGGATGGTGTTTGAGGCAGCGGGCGCCGGGAGGACTAAATGGGAAACCGGAAGTGAAGCCCGAGGCCATTCCTGTCACTGAAGAAGAAACAAGTTGTAGGTGGTCGCGTGACGGCACCTATGTCCCCCAAGGACACACACAACGTCCCAAAGGAGGGTCCGGCTGAAGCCGTAACACAGAAAAGGACCGAGGGGGGGCGGGATGGCCGAGGGTACCCGCTGCCGATTGGTTCGGTACTTGGAGGAGCTGACACCGGAGGAGCTGAAGAAATTCAAGCTGTACCTAAAGGATGAGCCCTCCGAGCGCATCCCCCGGGGCAGAGTGGAGGGGGCGGACAGAGTGGATCTGGCAGAGCTCTTGGTCAGTACTTTTGGGAAATGGAAGGCTTGGAATCTGACTAAGAGATTCTCGAAGAAGATGGGCCTGTGGGAGCAGTGGGAGCGAGCCAAGAAAGAAGGACTGAAGGGTAAGGATACGCCTGCGGACGTAACGGTGACCTTTGAGCTCTCCAAGGTCCCACCCGACTTGCGCCTTTCCTACCTTCTCTTTTCTTCCTTTGCCCCTCCCTCCCTTCTTGCTTCTTTTCCCGGGGATTTTTTCTAAGGCTTCTCCCACGCTAAAATTACCTTGTATTCATTCTGTATAGATTTTGTCTCTACAGGTAGTTTCCCTCTACGAATGTAAGTCTCTTCACTGCAGGCTCTAAGTATTTTATTTGATTTTTGTGTCTCCAGCACTTGCCCAAAACGAGGAATGTGATAGATACTTAAAGATTCGTTGATTGCTGATTTTTTACTTCAGGATTGGAGGAACCTATAGAGAGACTTGACATAAGGCTGAGAAAGGGAAGGAGGGTCACCTCAATGGTTCCCCCCCCCCCATTATCAAGATGGAAGAAGTGGAGTTCAGTAACTGTTCCCTGACATTGTAGAGGATGAGCATCTGGGCCAAGAGGAGAGAGTGCTGGAGGCATAAGAATGATCAGGAGGGGAGGGAAGAACTTAAAGAGAGGAAGATGGTGGAAAATAGGAGAATACAAGTAATGGAGATTTCAGGTGTGATTGAGGAAAGAAGAAAAGGGAGGTGTGGAGAAAGGAGAAGATGAAATGAAGTGGGTCAGACTGTGACTAGGTATTTTATCAGCACAAGGAAAACGTCCGAAGAAGAGAATGATTAGAACGCTGTATTCTATCACATTCACTGAAATCTTTGCTGAGTAGAGAGCAGGGATGGAAGTTCCTTTTTTTTTTTTTTTAATGCAAGAAGCAGATTTGGTGACATACACCACCGTAGAAGGGATGAGAAAAAATTTTGTTTCATCAAATAACCTGAATGGGCCATTATCAAAAGATCACCCCATAGTCATTCAGAGAGTTTGAGGCTGACCCATGCCCTCTACATATGTATGCCCACTCCCTCTGGAACCTGATATACAGGTATCCTGGGTCAGGGAAGAAAGAAGAAATGGGTAAAAATAAGAATGGTCCAGTGAAGTTCTGAAGTGGAGAAAATGAAGTCAGTAAGGTTTTTGAAACAACAGAGTTTCATCTCTCACTGGGTGTCTCAGATCAGGTCAGCCTGTGTGGGATAGTAGCGACCACAAAAACAGATATTCAGAGTAAAAAAAAAAAAAAGAAAGAAAGAAAGAAAATGGAGTTTACTAAGATTGCTCAAGAAAGGACATCTCTCATCTGACAAAGTGTAAAGAAGTACAAAATATAATCTACAAAAGACAAGATTAAATAGGTCCCTAAAAGCAGGAGCCCCACCCTTTGACTTTTTCTCCCATTGTTTGGAGGAGTCCAGGTTTATACTCCAAACTCTGAAATCTGTCCCAGAAATACAAAAATAAATTGCCTTTAAAAGAAGTACTTAAATGCTAATTTAAAAATGGGGGAAATCAGAGGGAATGTTCATTCTAGACAACCTAACACCCAACAGCTTTTTAGCTACAGCTTGTTATTGTAAAGTTTCAACTCATAATTAGGACATAAGAATATATCCTGGTAGAGGGTCTGCACTCAGTTTACCCCATACAGCCTTACCAGAAAACACTGAGGTCTAAACCACAAACTCTGTGTGCACTTAAACTTCCTCTAAGGGCCCTGGTGTGTATGTGGATTTGTTTTGCCCACTTTTTATTAATCTTCAGGTAAAAAAATGTTAAAATTCCACATTTATTTATTTGGAATTCAGACAAGAATCAAAAGGATAATAACCTTTTTTTTTTTAAATAACTTTTTATTGATAGAACGCATGCCAGGGTAATTTTTCACAGCATTATACCTTGCATTCACTTCTGTTCTGATTTTTCCCCTCCCTCCCTTCATCCCTTCCCCCAGATGGCAAGCAGTCCTTTACATGTTGAATGGGTTGCAGTATATCTAGATACAATATATGTGTGCAGAACCGAACAGTTTTCTTGTTGCACAGGGAGAATTGAATTCAGAAGGTATAAATAACCCGGGAAGAAAAACAAAAATGCAAGCAGTTTATATTCATTTCCCAGTGTTCTTTCTCTGGGTGTAGCTGCTTCTGTCCATCTTTGATCAATTAAGGCTCTCTTTATCGAAGAGGTCCACTTCCATCAGAATACATCCTCAAACAGTATCGTTGTTGAGGTATATAATGATCTCCTGGTTCTGCTCATTTCACTCAGCATCAGTTCATGTAAGTCTCGCCAGTCCTCTCTGTATTCATCCTGCTGGTCATTCCTTACAGAACAATAATATTCCATAACATCCATATACCACAATTTACTCAACCATTCTCCAATTGATGGACATCCTTTCATTTTCCAGCTTCTAGCCACTACAAACAGGGCTGCCACAAACATTTTGGCACATACAGGTCCCTTTCCCTTCTTTAGTATCTTTTTGGGATATAAGCCCAGTAGTAACACTGCTGGATCAAAGGGTATGCACAGTTTGATAACTTTTTGAGCATAGTTCCAAATCGCTCTCCAGAATGGCTGGATGTGTTCACAATTCCACCAACAATGTATCAGTGTCCCTGTTTTCCCACATTCCCTCCAACATTCCCCATTATCTTTCCCTGTCATTCTAGCCAATCTGACAGGTGTGTAGTGGTATCTCAGAGTTGTCTTAATTTGCATTTCTCTGATTATAATGATTTGGAGCATATTTTCATATGTCTATAAATAGTTTCAATTTCTTTGTCTGAGAATTGTCTGTTCATATCCTTTGACCATTTATCAATTGGAGAATGGTTTGATTTCTTATAGATTAGAGTCAATTCTCTATATATTTTGGAAATGAGCCTTTATCAGAACCTTTGATTGTAAAAATGTTTTCCCAGTTTATTGTTTCCCAAAAGAATAATAACCTTAAGCCAAGCATCTAATGAGCGGTAGATGAGAGAGTCCTAGATCCTTTCTTTGTTTAACCTGAGTAATACAAAAGATGCTTCCATTCCCTAGAGATCAAGACCTACCTCCTTCCAGAAGTCTTCTGTAACTCTCAGGCCGCAGGGATCTCTCTGTCCTCTGAACTCTACATGCCTTTAGTATGCCTAGCACACAGTCAGTGCTTAACAAATACTTGTTTATTACTTGGTTTACTGTTCTTTTTATGTGTGCATTTCTGATCTTTCAGGTTAAATCGTAACTTTTAAAGGGTACAGAGTATGTTCCACGTTTCTGTTTTCCTGTATTGCCCAATTCAATAACCCCAAATGTCTGTTGTAAGGGAAAAACAAAAAATAAAGCGAAATGATGGCTGATGGCACAGCATAAGTTGAAGCTGAGGGATGTGATTATAAGCAGCAGTTTCTTCTTTTGCAGTATTATATAAAGGTAACATCTGAACTTTTTAAAATGAAATTTTAATGTTACTGTTAACATTTTGTAAACATGGAAATATCCCCACCCTAGCATCTGATATTAAGATCCCTAGGGCCTAAGAAAGGGTAGGAGACAAGAAAAACCCTCCCTGCAGGTGAATGTATGATCATGCCAAAGACCTTGGAGATAGGATCAGCAACACCTGTCAGGTTGTTTTTTGTATCCAGCATCGGTCGTCTCTAAGACAGCTACAATAACCTTTGTCTATTCTCTTCTTTTTTCTGCCCTAAGTAGCCATCTCTGCAGAAGTACGCAAGTCGTTAAACAGAAGAGGAAAGATATTTCCTTTAAAAACAAATTCATCAATTACTATTGTTTTTAAACTCTTGGTTTATTTCCTCTTGCCGTTCATTGCCATATTCATTTCTATTATAGATCCTACAGAAGGGCCAAGACTGAAAACAAATCCAAGAAACAAGAAAAAGCATCAAGAAGGGAAAGGTATGTAGATGATAGAACTGGCTGTGGGTTAAATTAGGCTCAGTTCATTTTTTGCCATGTTAATCTGAATCTTAAATTGTCCATTAATGGATCCCCATGTGTAAAATGTAAAGGGATATACCAAAGGAACCTGGAATTCTTTCCTAACATTTAATTAATTGAAGTCTTTTTGTGTTATGAGCCAGAACTTGAAACAAGGTACTTAGTGGAATTGAGGAGACAATGGTTATCTAATTCAGCATGGTTCAGTATGATTGATTTAATCTTACAACCAATAATGGTTTCCTAGTGATATAATGATTGCTTTGTACTCAGTGTAGAGCATATAAACTGGGACTCAGAAAGCCCTCAGGGGCAGAGGCAGAGAAGACAAAGGATTGGGGGCAGGAGTTTAAGCTCTCAGAACCATGGGGAGAAATTCAATTTGATCTTCCATCTTCCTGGTGGCTGGCCTGGCCTCCTGCACTTCCCCAACTAAGACCACGGCCAGACTGACAGTCTCTCCAGAAAGCTACTCAGCATCAGGCAAAGAGACAATAAAAGATGTAGACTTTAACACATGGCTGTCCTTGTGATAACTGAACTGAAAGGAAGGCTGTTTCCAGAGACCCCAAGAAAACCGAACCAGAGAACTTTACATTTTTGGACAAAACAGATAATATATCTTTTAGGAGAACAAGATGGCAAAATACTGTTTAGTCATAGAATTAAGAGTTCAGATCCATCAGATCCACACTGTATAGTTGCTAGAACTAATAAAAAGTGCTGGAATTTATTAATGAGAAGAATGACATGATCAGACATTAGTAAGGTCACTTATGTAGTAATATGGTAGATGGAGCAGAAGTAGATTAGAGATGCTGACTTATTCAGGAGATTAATGTACAGGAGAGAGAAAAAATATTGGACTAATTTAAATTCTTTTATTCTAGAAATTGGAAGGATGGCTCCTAGAGTTCAAGGAATTTAAAATTGAGGAAATTTGATCAATTTCTCTTAAGTTCACTCTAGTTGATAACAAATGCCTCTCCAAATGACTGATTAGTAGCCCTGAATGTGGAATAGAGAAGAGAATGTGGAGTATCTAAAGAGATAGACACCTATTAAATTTGAGTGTTGAAAGGAAATTTGCTAATGGAGATTTCATACATTTATATAGAGAAAACATGGGAAACTGTAGATCTTCTATTCTGTGTCCATATTGGGGTGATGATTTGGCACTTCCCAAGATTATACTGTTGTGAAAGCTCCAAAGATGGCATATTGACTTTATTTATTTATTTTTTTTGAAACAGGAAAGTCCCTAAATTCAATGTGTTTTGGAAATGCTTCTTTCTTTTGTAGGATTTTAATATAGGAATTGCTGGCAAAGAAAGGCTTATCTGCACTTTCGCTTTCTGATTGTGCTTGAGGTGTTTTTTTTTGAAGCACAGTACTTGGTTGAGGGAAATGAAAGAATGAAAATTTATTGCTCCATGACTTAATCAAGGTTAGCTAATAAGGAGAATATAAACAGTCATAGCTTTGCTGCCTGGGCATAAGTAGACACTTTATCTAAAGGATTTGTCTTAGGTAAAGAAGGGTAGATTTTCCTCATTTTAGAAGAAAAAGCAAAAATCGAGACACAATTAATACTTCCTGGATATGTAATACCTATCTGACAAATTCCAGAAGAATATCCTAGGGTCTTTGTCTCTAATGTGGGGCCAAAAACCTCACAGAGTTGTTTATGACTTATTTGGATTTTTTTTCTCCTCTTGGGATTCTGCATGTCAAGACTAACTCAGATTTTGGAGGCAGGGAATAGACTATAAACATAAAGGCCTCAGTTATTAATATAGGTGGACCTGTGTATAGACATGTGTATATATTCTACAATAAGTAATTTTGCTTTATTTATATGCCTTAGGGTGAGGAAGGATAGCATTTGTGGTTACACAGCTCCACCAAGCAAAATCTTATCCTTCACATATAAGAAAATAGTATATAGCACTTTAGCAATCAGAAAAATGGAGAGGGCCATAGTCATGCGAACATTTAAAAGCAGGTAAATATGAGAGATGATAAAGTGGTAGAACTGAAAATACTTGGCAATTTCTTAGATATTTAGGGTAAGGGACAGTGTAGATATATACAGTGCAAGATGACCCCGAGGTAGCAAAGCTACATGGAAAGAAGCAAGTTTTGGGAAAAAGTAATTAGTTCACTTTTGAATGTATTGGGATTGAGATTCTGACGAAAATTCAGAAAATTCAATGTGAAGTGTAAAATAGGCAGTTGGTTATGTGGTATTGGAGCTCAGAAAAAGACTAGAGTTAGATAGATCTGGGTATCATTTGTGTAGGTAGAATATTTGAACACTTTGGGAAAGGACTTATACTTATCATGTCTCAAGTCAGTCAACAGGCATTTATTAAGTACTTACTGTATGCTACTGTGCTTAAGGCTTGGAGTGATGAATAAAAGTAGAAAGAGAGTCTCTGTCTTATAACAATTGGTGTTCTAGTAGGGAAAGATGAAAAATGAAAAAAAAAAAACTTGGCAAGTTGGGTTTGGGAGGAGATACCTGCCATCAGCCTGGTAGAGAAAGTTCTGAATACAACTTAGAGAGTAATAAAAAAAAAATGGTTTTGGATTGTTTTTGTCATTGTTCGTATCCCTGACTCTTGGGAGACTGCCTGTCATATAGAAGCAATAAATGTTTGTGGAGTTGACTTGTGGATTTCAATGGCATAACATGGACTATGCAGAGGAGGGTAGGAAAATCCTGAAGAGGAAGCTGGAAGAAAATAAGGATGGACAAATGAGGCCTTGAAATGTTTTGTAACCTTAGACTTTGTCCTGTGAAGAAGAGAGACATTGAGGCTTCTGATGAGGGCTGTGTTTATGTTTCAGAAAGATCACTTAAGCTGAGATGCAGGCGAGGTTTGGGGGCTTCCCTTGGAGCCAGATGTGAGGAGAGGGCAAACCTAGATGTAGCACTTCACCTTTATGTGGACTCTGGGAACAGTGATACCCTAGTCATGATCTTAGGGACATTTCCCAAAGACCCCCCAGCAAATATAACCCTGAATATCTCTGTTTTCTTTGTTATGACTTTAGATGAAAGAAACAAGTACCAAAAACGAATGAAAGAGAAATTCCAGCTCATGAAGGAGAGGAATTCTCGTCCTGGGGAGCATGAGCTCTTTCACCACCGATTCACACAGCTGCTGCTTCTTCGAGAATATCGTGACAGGGAGCAGAAGCATCATGAGCTCCTTGTCCATGGAGGGGAACATGATAAGGTCATGCAGGAGCGAGGGCAGGTTATAGAGACAGTAGCTTTATTTGATCCTTTTAAGGAGACAGGTGTCCAACCCCACACTGTTGTGCTGCAGGGGGCTGCTGGTATTGGGAAGACCACCCTGGCCAGCAAGGTGATGTTGGACTGGGCAGAGGGAAACCTCTTCCAGGACAGGTTCGACTATGTTTTCTATCTCACCTGCAGAGAACTGAACCCATTAGGAGAGAGAGAAATCAGTTTTGCTGATTTAATTGCCAGTGACTGGCCTGGCCCAAAGGCTCCCATGGCAGAGATCATGTCCCATCCAGAGAGACTTCTGTTCATCATTGATGGTTTAGATGAACTGAAATTCCCCTGTAATGAGCACAGATATGATCTATGCAAAGACTGGAAGCAGAAGGAGCCAGTATCCATCCTGCTGAGCAGCTTACTGAGGAAAACCTTGCTCCCCGATGCCTGCTTGCTGCTCACAACAAGACTCACGGCTCTGGGGAAATTTTGTCCTTTGTTAGAGAGTCCACGCCATGTGGAGATCCTGGGCTTCTCAGTACAGCACAGGGAGGAGTATTTCTGCAAATTTTTCAGAGATAAAGATTTGGGTGAAAAAGCCTTTCATTTAGTAAAAGGCAATGGCACACTATTCACTATGTGCTGTGTTCCCCTGATGAACTGGATTGTCTGCACTTGCCTGAAACAGCAGATGGAGAAGGTTCAAGATCCTGTCCAGGCTTTGAAAACCACCACTGCCCTCTACATGTGTTATCTTTCCAATTTAATCATCCCTGATGACAAGAACTTCATCCCTCAGCACTTGAGGGGTCTGTGTCGCTTGGCTGCTGAGGGGATCTGGGACAGGAAAGTGCTGTTTGAGGAGGAAGACCTCAAGAGGAATAACTTGGAGGCAGCTGATGTGTCTGCCTTCTTAGACATGAATGTTTTCCAGAAAGACAGTGGCTGTGAAAACTGCTACAGCTTCATTCACTTGAGCTTCCAAGAGTTTTTTGCTGCCATGTTCTATGTGATGAGCACAGAGGAAGAAGGGATGAAGAGTTCTGACGCCTCTGTCCCAGGTGTCAGAGAACTTCTGGAGGAGTGTAGTGGGCTTAATGCCAGCTTTGTGGTTCTGGTGGTCCGCTTCCTGTTTGGCTTCCTAAACGTAGAGACAGCAAGGGAGCTGGAGAGAAAATTCAGATGCAGACTGTCACCGGAAATCAAGTCACAGTTACTGCAGTGGGCTAAAGCAGAAAATGAAAGAAATGTACAGGACTGTCATTGGGACATTTTTCTTTCAGAATTTTATTCTCACTTATATGAGACTCAAGATTCTGAATTTGTAACACAGGTGCTAGGGAACATCCACGAAATCAAAATAGAAATTTACAACGAGTATGATGCCCTGAATGTAACTTTCTGCATTAAGCACTGTTATAGGGCAAGAAAAATATACTTGTGAGTGTCTTCATTTCTTTCTTTCTTTTTTTTTAACTTTACTATTTAAATTTTATTAGAGAAAATTTTACATGATTATCACATTTCTCAGAATGTCCTCTGAGTGTGTGTTTACAGAAAATATGCTAAAACTAATATCTGCAACGACACCTTGTTACTGTAAGTTGTCATACTTGTTTAAATCAAAAGTCTTGTGCAATAATGTATGTTTAATGGTGATCTGAGTCCCTGCAGCTGTTAATTTTAGTATAAATACTTCATTTATCACTTTTTCAAATTTGAGTAATACTGCACAATGATTCTATGGCATATCTACTCCCAAGAGATATTCCTCTACATAAAACACATAGGGTGCTATATTTTATGTGACAATTTTTCAAAAAGAATGTTCTACAAAGTAGGAAATAAGTATAAGAAAAATAAGAGGTTTACAAAGTACAAATATCTTATCAAGTTATATTTTTATAAAACGACAAATAGGTATCTGCTATAAATCAAGGTTTTATGAATTGCTAATTTACAAAGTAGACAATGGGGGATTTTGTCTAAATATCACTTAACTTATGAAATTGGTGTAAATGATTCTATAAAATAATCAACGTAAGTTGCATCTCATCAACCCTTGCATCCCAGTAATAATCCCCAAAGCCCAACATCATGAATTACCATCAAATACATTTTTCAGGAGACCTTATTTACACAATTAAATCAAAGTAATTATAACCTAAGTACTTTCATGCAAGTACAATAAATTTAATTTCCCAGTTTTATTATTAGCATTTAACTTTAAGTGCAGTTTCTCATGTTCTCATATACTTTCCAGTCCAGTTCCTTTTTTTTTAAATATGCAGGTGCAAAATACTTTGTTTATAGAATATTTCACTTCATATAAAAACTATTAATATATACTGTAGGTGATTAACATATTTAAATTCAATCCTAATAACTAAAATTTCAAATCACAAGTCTTGAAAGCACTGTAATTATTGTTTAAACACTTCAGTATGATCCCTCCCTCATATAGAAATCTATTAAAGTAATTGGAAATAACTGATTCTATCACTGACTCCCAAAAGAGGATCTCTGCCTTACAAAATATTAATAGTTTATTTTGTAAGTTGGTCCTTTTGGCCCCCTTTCAAAAAGAATATTTATTCTGCATTATCATATTCTAAATATGCACACTTTGAAAACATAACATCAAGGTCTTCAATAATTTTTGACACAATATTGTTAAATTTTTTGATATGAGAAAATATGTAGTATTTTGCTTGTGAATATGTAATAGAATACACTTCACAGCAATTCTATTATATTATTGTACTTCATATGTCATTATTGAACATAAGTAAAACATACCATCTAGAGAAGCAATAAGAAAGTTTAAGGCCTTTGCATGTCATCTATCATCGTTACACAAATTCTAGAATTGTATGGGTGTAATACTGTTTTACAATATGAATTCAAAACATTCCTAGCTATGTTTTAGTAGCCATATCAACTATGAATACTGGATGCATGTTTTATATATATTTAAAGGGGATTTTCAAAAAAATCTTATCCTCAGTATCAAACTGAACTTGGTTTCTGAAAACAATCATTTAAAAATTATTACTTTTTAGATGGTGGCTAGGCTTTCATGTGAATTTTTATTTCTATTATCACATAAAACATTTGGATTGATTCATGTATTTCTTGTGTCTTGAAGCCCTTTCTGGGCTCTTTGCAATCAGATTGATCTATGGATCTTTCTTTTGAGGGAGCCCAATGTTTTTCTTTCAGCTTTGGACAGAGGACCAGCCCAGAATGTCACTCTGGCTTTTCTTTCTTTGGGGACAGAGAATTTTGGGACCAAAGAGCCAATGCTACTGGCTGTTTAAATTGCAATTGTAAAAGAGATCCCCAATAGATGATATTTTGTCTCTGCCAGGAAAAGATAAAACCCGGGCACTAATTCAAACCAGCATGTCATCAGTGGGTTTGTCACATAAATGGGAAAAACTACACTACCGTAGTTTGCTGCACTGGCACAAAGAAGGGCAAAGTGCAACAGACCCGCATTTGGCTCTTTGGCCCCCAAATTCTCTGTCCCCAAAGAAAGAAAAGCCAGGGAGACATTCTGGGCTGAGATGAATTAAAGGACACTGGGCCTCTGAAATCCTGCAGAGTGAGGAGGAGGAGGAGAAGAAACTAGACAGGAGGTAGTGCAGGTGGGATTTTGCAAATTTCCAGGTCTGTGTCCAGCAGCTTTTCTTTTTTGTCCAGGAACAATCCCATCCCTAGTGTGTGTTACAGATGGTCCTTTTTTTTTTGGGGGGGGGAGGCTTCAGCTAAGGGAGTAAGTGATATTATGGCATCAGTTCTCTAATTGGAATCTTTAAAAATGTTCCTGGGTGAGGGGGGCCGAGCAGGAAGAAGAGAAGGGAGGGAGAGAAGGACTCACTGCATGGCTGTTCGTGCTAGGAGCTTGCTCTCCAGGTCCTTGGCTGAATTCCAAGTAAGATATTCTCCCTTGCACTAGGGACCATAAGAAGGACAAAGATGCTCCAGGATTGTGAGCATTACATGAGGTCATATTTGTAAAATGGTTTGTGAACCTGAAAGCCTTATATAAATGCTTTCTATTTATTTATTTATTTTAACAGCAAGAGGAAAGAAGTGGATCCCTTTGTTTGAAAAGCTTTTGGGGCAGGGAAGCACTTGCTAGGGATTCTGGGGGCTGGTTTGTAGGAGTTCCAGAGCTGGGAATAGAAGAGGAGCCTTTGTATAAAGCTAGAGAAGCTCATGTCCTTCCTGAGCTTTCAGATGGATAGGAAAGTTAGGGCCGCTGGGTAAGAAAGAGCTGAATAGTCTCCTCCTTCCTGTCTGTGAGTTTAAATGACTTAATGCTGGATAAGGTACTTAGTCCCACAAATTCTTGAGGTAGGAGAAGTCTGGAAGCATCATCATTTACAGTTTGCAGTCGATTACCGAGGTATGGTGTCAGGTTCTACAGACCAAAGAAGACCAAGTTATGAAAATTAACTAAGGCAAAAATGGAGCAAGAATAACTCTGCATATATTGGTGTATCAGGGAGAAGAGTGAATGTTATAAAGGCTTGGTAAATAACATAACAAATCAGATTGGACCTAGGATAGCATCTTAGTTTTGTCTTTCACAACTATGTGAACTTGTGTGAATGAATCTTTTTATCCCACTTTCTTTCTTAGAGTATTCCTTCTGGTGCTTCAATTATTGAAAAACTTGGTATACTTTTCACTGGTGATTAAGTTTTGATCTGCAGACTAAACCACCTTGTGTTGAATCTTGAGCTCTTTTTGCTCTTTCCATCACATTATTCCATTCCTTTCTGCAATTTTTTGAGTCCTGAATAATATATTGTTCAAACTTAATTTTTTTTTATATTTCAATGTACTTGTCTTAGTCATTTGCAAAATTTGGTTTTTTTGTTTTTGCAGTTGTTAAATTTCACATTTTCTTCATGAGGAAGAGGGATGTCCTGGAACTGATATATAGATTTTTTTTTGATTGATAGTTTGTTTTCTGTAGTCTTAACAGAGTAGTTTTCTTGTAGTATTCCTTGCATTTTGATGTTCAAATTTTTTGAAGTCTTCTGGGAGCTTTATTAACTAAGTTGACTTTGCTTATATTATTTTGGAAGTCAATATATTTTCTTGATATATAAATCACATAGTCTTTTAATTTTATTGATTTTTGCTTCTCTTCTTCCAATTACTCCTCTTTCTGTATATTTGTATTACCAGTTAGTTTTTCTTTTATTTCTTGGAAGAGACTCATGGCTACATTCAAGTCTTTCTTTTCTACCAAATTTGTCTTTTCTTTTTAATTTCTGCTATGCAAACAAGTTCTTCTTTCAAAATTCTTGTTTCTATCTGAAACCATTAATATCCTGCAGTGGTTCCATGCTCTCTGTGGAGGAATCTAAGGATCCTCTGTTCCTGTATAATTTCTTTTTTTGATGTATAAAATCAGGCATGTTTAGGTATCCTTGTGCCCTTTTCATAAATGATGATGGAACCTGATTATAACTTTTCTAACTTTAATCTTCCCATATTGTTTCATTTGTCAGGTAGTGATAGAATAACTCTGAAGGGCCTTAGAAGGGTAAAATGATAGAAAACAAAATAAAAATGAAGCCTGAGCAATTTTAGAAAAGTTTTAAAAGTCTTACCCCTTCACTTAGGAAAGTTATGGGCTCAATATATTTGTCTATGTCTTTGGGATTTAATCGCTTTTAGCACTGGCTGGGGTTGTCATCTCCTCTCTACTGGGAGTTATTTCCATCCTCTTATTCTAATGGCAATTCCTCATGACAAATACTTAATTGCTGTGGCCTATAGAGAGCTTTCAGTATAATGGGGTCTCTTCTTATTCTGAATAACTGAGTCTATCATTGTAAATTCTGGGCTTCTGTGCATGTCAGCTATTTAGAGATCTTTCCCATCATTCTTTGAGATTTCTTCCTCCTTCATTCAACTAACTGATCCAGATATTGGTTTTAACATTGCCACCGAGCATTGGAGGGTTCGAGTAACAAAACTGGGGAGAAAAGGTGTTGAGGAGGAGGCAGGAGTTTGAGTGAAGGCCAAATGGATCTGGCAGTGAGCCAGTACTTGGATTTGTCTAAGACATATCAGCCTCAGGAGTACCAAGCTAATGTCACTTCTATTCTCCTTGAAAACGGTTACAATTTACAATGAAGGGCCTTTTCCCTTTTTCCCTTCAAAAAAACAGGCACACACATTAATATTGGGAGGTAACTTGACTGCCACTGATACCAATAGCAAATTCTCTCATTTTTCTCTAGTGCTTCTGAGTTTGATTTACCTGCCAGCGTTTGGCAAGAGCTTTTCTCCGTGGTCAACAAGAATCCGAACCTGAAGGAGTTAATGCTGGACAGCTTTGAATTTGATGACTCATGCATGGAAAACCTTTGTAAGGAATTAAACCATCCAAACTGTAAACTGGAAAAACTGGCGTAAGTCTAAATTGGCCCCATGTCTGGGGTAACTACCAATGTGTGAGTGGGAAACATGAGGTAAAGAACTGAGGTGTGAAAAAGAAAGATCTTAGGAGGAAAAGAAAGGATAGACCTGAATCTAAATGAGTAAGAAAATAGGACAATGAAAAGTAGAGAGGAAAAAAAGAGGGAAAATGGATATCTACCCTTACTACTACTAATTAATATTAGAAATAGTAGTTATAACAACAACCAAAAAAAGAGAATGAAATTAAAGGTACAATAGTAGCAAAAAGAAAAAAAGACACTTGAAATTATCTCATTTATTGATGACATGATGGTATCCTATGAAACCCTCAAAGTCAATGAAGAAACTAATAATAGAATCATACATTTGGAATTGGAAAAGAGAACAAGATGATACATACATACATATATATATAAGTATATATATGTATATAGTATTTAACATATACTTTAACATATTTTACAAATGAGAGACTCGAGACTTACTGATATTAATTGACTACAATCATATAGTCATAATTTAAAGCAAGGTTGGGTTGGCTGACTCCAAATCCAATGTTCTTACAGTAGCATTGGTACGACAGCAAGGCACAAAATTTATACCTTTGCAAACTGTCAGCAAATCATGTATTTTTGTAAAATAGAAATACATACATGCTTACATGTATGATTATGGATATAAATACATATAGGCATATATTACACATATGTATATACATATGCTGTGTATATATACATAGGATAAAATTATGAACTATTCCAATTAAAATTTATTTATTTATATATTAAAATACTTTAGATTTGTTTTTTTTTTTTAAATGAACTCTACAAGTAACATCTCCAAGTATTGTACATGGCACAGGAGAAGAAATGATCCATGCCTTTAAAAACTTTATGTTTTGTCTGTATAAAGTTTTCTTCTTTATAGATAGAATAAAAGGATTATGAGGAAACATACTGTTTCGCTTTTGTCTTTGTATCCCTAGTATTTAACAAAGTGCCTGGTATTTCATGAATGTTTTCCGATTGATCAAAATTCTTTGAGAATTCAAAAAAAAAAAAGAAAAGAAAAGAAAAATCTGGTAGTGAACTTAAGCATGTACAAATAAGATTTATATTAATATAATTTTTTACAGAAATAAAGAGAAATATAAATAATTAGAAGTTGAAAATGACAATGTTCCCTTAATTAATTTTTAAAACTTAATATTATACCAATGAAGTTATCATGGAAATATTTTATAGAATCAGAAAAAGTAACAACACAGTTCATTTTGTTAATCAAAATTTTCAGTCTCAGGAAATAATAGGAAAAAATACAAATAAAGGGCATTATAAGACATCAAATTCTATTATAAATCATCAAATCTGCTTGGTAGTCGCTAAAGCAGGATGAGATAAAGAATAAACAGAAATCTTTGAAAATAACATTCCTCATTTGTGACTAAAGAAGGAACTAGAGATCATTATTGATCACAAAATAGAAAATTTTGATTATGTCAAATTAAAAGCTTTTGTACAAACAAAACTAATGCAGATAAGATTAGAAGGCAAGCAATAAACTGGGAAAACATTTTTATAATTAAAGGTTCTAATAAAGGCCTCATTTCTAAAATATATAGAGAATTGACTCTAATGTCTAAGAAATCAAGCCATTCTCCAATTGATAAATGCTCAAAAGATATGAAAAGACAATTTTCAGGTAAAGAAATTGAAACGATTTCTAGTCATATGAAAACGTGTTCCAAACCATTATGGATCAAAATAATGCAAATGAGGACACTCTGAGACACCACTACACCCCTCTCAGATTGGCTAAGATGACAGGAAAAATACTCATGAATGTTGGAGGGGATGTGGGAAAACTGGGACACTGATGCATTGTTGGTGACTGATCCAACCATTCCAGAGAGCAATTTGGAAGTATGCTCAAAAGTTATTCAAATTGTGTAAACTTTTTGATCCAGCACTTATACTACTGGGCTTATATCCCAAAGAGATAATAAAAAAGGGAAGGGGACCCATATGTGCAAAACTATTTGTGGCAGCACTTTTTGTAATGGGTAGAAACTGGAAATTGAATGGATGCCCATCAACTGGAGAATGACTTAATAAATTGTGGTATATGAATGTTATGGAATATTATTGTTCTGTAAGAAATGACCAACAGGATGAATACAGAGAGGCTTGGAGAGACTTATATGAACTGATGCTAAGTGAAATGAGCAGAACCAGGAGATCATTATACACTTCAACAACGATATTATATGAGCATCAGTTCTGATGGAAGTGGCTCTCTTCAACAATAATAGGATCTAAATCAGTTCCAATTGGTCAGTAATGAACAGAACCAACTACACCCAGCGAAAGAACACTGGGAAATGAGTGTGGACCACAATATAGCATTTCCAGTGTTTCCGTTATACTTTGCTTGCATTTTTGTTCTTGTTCTCAGGTTATTTTTATTTTATTTTCTGAATCCGATTTTTCTCGTGCAGCATGATAACTGTATAAATATACATATATATATATATATATATATATGGTATTTAACATATACTTTAACATATTTTACATGTATGGAACTACCTGCCATCTAGGGGAGAGTATAGAGGGAAGGAGGGGAAAAGTTGGAACAGAAGTTTTTGCAAGGGTCAATGTTGAAAAATTACCCATGCATATGTTTTATATATAAAAAGCTATTAAAAACAGAAAATAAGATTCCTCTGTTGGATTAAGCTAAGAATATAATGTAGTAATAGAAAATTATCTTTTTGATCAGTCTAGACTTGAATAGTAGAGAAAAAAACACCTGAAATTATCTCTATTTATTGATGACATGATGTGGTATCCTATGAAAACCTCAGAGTCAATGAAGAAACTAATTAATAATAGAACCATACATTTGGAGTTAGAAAGGAGAATAAAATGTGCTTCCTCTGATTTTACAGAAGAAAGACTCAAGACTCACTGACATTAATTGACTAAAATCATGCAGTCAGAATTTAAATCAAGGTTGGCTGATTCAAAATCCAATGTTCTTACTCTAGCATTGGTAAGACAGGAAGGCACAAAATTTATGCCTCTGCAAATTGTTAGCAAATCATGTATTTTTGTAAAATAGAAATATACACATGTTTACATGTATGATTATGGATATAAATTTATATAGGCACATATTACACTTATGTATATACATAGGATAAAACTATGAACTATTCTATTTTAAATATATTTTAACTTATATATGAAAATGTATTAAAAACAAATAATTTGGATTTTTTCTGCTTTTTTTAATGAGATCCACAAGCTACATCTCCTTTGTACCATGTTATGGACATGGTGCAGGAGAAGAAATGATCCAGGCCTTTAAAGACTTTGTTTTGTCTGTATAAAATTTTCTTCTTTATAGGTAGAATAGAAGGATTTGGAGGGAACAGACTGTTTCACTTTTGGTTTTGTATTCCTAGTATTTAACACAATGCCTAATACTTAATGAATGCTTGTTGATTGATCAAAATCCATTGAGAATAAAAAAAAAGCAGAAAACAACTGATAGTTAGCGTCCCCATATACAAACAAGATTCATACAAATATAATTTTTTTACAGAAATTAGAGAGATATAAACAATTAGAAGTTGAAAATGACAATGATCCCTTAATTGATTTTTAAGGCTTAATATCATACCAATTAAGTTATCTTGGAAATATTTTATGGAATCAGAAAAAAGTAACAAGCAGTGCCCTTACTGGGTCTGTGTCCCAAGGAAATAACAAAGGAGGAAAAAGAACCACATGTGCAAAAATGTAGCAGCTCTTTTTGTGGTAGCGAAGAATTGGCAAATGAGTAGATGCCTATTAATTGGGGAAATGGCTGAACAAGTAGTGGTATAATAAGGTAATGGAATATTATTGTCATAAAAAATGAGGAACAAGCTGATTTTAGAAAGGCCTGGAAAGAATTACATGAATGGATGCTGAGTGTTATGCTCTCTGTGGCACATAGGTGATTTTGTGATCAAATATTATCCCAAAAAAGAGATGTCTGTATACTTTCTTCTCTTCATTTTCAAAGAGAGAGGACTTTGGATTTCTAATGCTGCATATGCTGACAAACTTGCATCCCATGTTGATTAGGTTTTTGGAAATATTTTCCCTTCTCTTTTGTTCTTTGTTATAAGTAATGACTGTAGAACCAGGTGATGGGGAGATTTATTTAGAATTGAAAGTATTGTAAAAGCAAGGTTCACCAATAGACATTTTTCAAAATAATAAAAATTATGTGTGTATATGCAGCCTGTGTGTGCTACAGTGGTGAAATGCCAAAGATTCTGAGTATTCTTGTCAAG
>NC_067400.1:553814446-553852776 GCF_016432865.1 Antechinus flavipes | reverse complement strand
AACAAGTGAAAAAAAAGTAATTCAAGAAACTTAAGAAAATTATGAAAAGAAAGTCAACCAAGTGGAAATAGAGAATCAACAATTTAACAAGGAAAATAATGCCTTGAAAACAAGAAATTGGCAAAGGAAACTAATAACATACTTAGATCTCAGGAAGTAATAAAGACAAAATTTAAAAAATAGAATAGAAGGTGAAATATCTCATCAGAAAAACCACTGAGCTGAAAAATAGATTAAAGAGAGACAATATAAAAATAGTTGGACTACCTGAGTGATATGATTTAAACAAAGAAACTTGATACAGTATTACAAGAAATTATTGAGGAATATTGCCCTGAAGTTTTAGAAAACAACAAAGCAGAAAAAGGGGGAAAAAGCAAAAAAAAAAAATTACAACTTGAAAGAGATTTCAGGAGAAAATTTAAAAGAATACCATAGCCATATTTCAAAGGTCCCAGGTTAAGGAAAAAATATTATAAGCAAGAAGAAAAAAAAGTTAAATACTGTGGAGCTATAATCAGGATTGTGCACGAACTAGCAGCTACTATGTTGAAGCAACATAGGTCTTGGAACACAATTTCATAAAGCAAAAGAATTGGGGTTATGTGTAAGGGAAATTTATCCACCCAAGTTAAGTATAAAACTTTTTTTTTTAAAGAACATAAAATTTTTGGCTGCCCTTTTAGTAGTGTCAAGAAATTGGAAACTGAGTGGATGACTATCAGTTGGAGAATGGCTGAATAAGTTTTGGTATATGAATATTATGGAATATTATGTTTCTATAAGAAATGATTATCAGGATGATTTTAGAGAGGCCTGGAGAGACATAAACGAGCTGATGCTGAGTGAAATGAGCAAGATCGGGAGATCACTGTACATGGTAACAACAAGACAATACCATGATCAATGCTGTCAGACATGGCCCTTTTCAGATGATTCAGGGCAGTTCCAAAGATCTTGTGATGAAGAGAGCCATCTGCACCCAGAATAATTTCATAATTTTCTTAAGTTTCTTGTGGGAACTGAATGTGAATCACAACTTAACATCTTCACTCTTTTTCTTGTTGTTTGCTTGCATTTTGTTTTCATTCCCATTTTTTTCCTTTCTGATTTTATTTTTCTTATGTGGCAAGATCATTGTATAACTATGAATGCATATATTGGATTGAACATGTATTTCTAACATGTTTAACATATATTGGATTACTTGACATCTGGGGGGAGGGTAAAGGGAAAGGGGGAGGGAAATTAGAACACAAGGTTTTGCAAGGATTCATGTTGAAAAATTATCCACGCATATTTTTTGTTTGTTTGTTTATTTGATTTGTTTTGGTTTTTTGCTGAGGCAATTGGAGTTAAGTGACTTGTCCAGTGTCACACAGCTAGGAAGTGTTAAGTGTCTGAGGCCAAATTGAACTCAGGTCTTCCTGAATTCAATAGCTGGTGCTCTATCCACTGTGCCACCTAGCAGCCCCTCATGCATATATTTTGGAAATAAAAAGCTTTAGTTAAAAAAAGAAAGAAAGAAAGAGGACATTTAATGAATCGAAAAACTTTCAGGTATTTGTCACAAAAAGAGCAGAACTTAAAAATAATTCAATGTATAAAATCCAAGACAAATATAGAGTACACGTTAAAGATCAATTATAAGGGACTCAAAAAGGTCAAACTGTTGACTTCTTATATGAGAAAATATGGTCAGTATTCTTATGACTCATTAAGTGAGAAGTTTAACAGAAAGGCTTAGTCTAATATGTTTATGATGGAGTGATTCTACAAGAATAAAATTACACAGAGATAAAAAAGTTGTAATTTTCATACAAATAAAAGGAAAACCTGAAAAAGATGATGGAAGTTGGAATAGAGAGCTGGCAAGCTAAAACCTTTCTCTTGTGGGAAATGTGTTAAATACCTAACAACAAATAAACCTGGAATAAGATTTTAATTTTAAATAGAAATAAGAAGGTAAGGGGATAGGGTAAGGGATAAAATTTTAGAAGCCTTAGGAGAAGGAATAAGTGAGAAACTTTTAGAAAAATAACTAGATTAAAGTAGATGGTGGGGGCAGAAAATAAGGGGGAAATCTTAGAGGGACAGATTAAGGAATAAAAGGGCAAGGTAGCAGGAAACAATAAATTAGATGAGTTATGAGGGATATGCTAAATAGTGTAAAAATGACAATGGGGAAAAATAGGATGGAGAGCAACACACAACAAATTAATAGTAACAGAGAATGTGAATAGGATGAATATATTCAAAAAATAGAAATGCAAAGCAGAATGGATTAAAAATCCGAATTCAACAATATGGTACTTCCAGGAAATACAATAAAAATGAAAGAGACACATAAAGATAAAATAAAAGGCTGAAGCAAAATCTATTATATTAAAAACAAAAGCAGGGGTAGTAATCATGATGTCAGATAAAGGTAATGGAAAATATATTTAATTAAAAAAGAAAAAATTACATTATCACCAATTGTTTTCAATATTGCTTTAGACTATTGAAAATAATTGATGTTTTATTGATATGATATACATATTATGGATAAAATAATCCCAAACACAAACTGCATGAGCAGAAACATAAAAATACTTTTTATATAATTCATTTTTAAATATTGGAGAAATAATCATTGTTCATAGGTAGGTAAAACCAATAAAAACATTTTTAATGACAACTTTACCTAACTGATATATTTATTTAGCACCATCCCAATTACATTACTAAAAATTATTTTACTAAGTTTGAAAAAATAATAACTAAGTTAGAAAAAAATAATATTCTTGTGGTAGGACAAAAGATCAAAAATTTTAAAGAAACCAAAGGGGGAAAATGTAAAGATGGGAGATTCAGCAGTAGCAGACTGTAAACCATTATTATAAGGCTCTGAGAGCATTGGTGGAGTATAAAATGGGATGCTTTGTATAAATAAAAACAATGTAGCCAAGATAAGAAGGGAAGCCAAAACTTGGGGAGAAATTTTCATAGATAATCTCTCAGACAGGATATTGTTGGGATGTAATACAGTGGTAATAAGAAATGATAAGGTACTTCATTTAGAAAAACATGGAACGAGTTGGACTTATAAAGAAAGAAGATGTTATCTACCTATAGAGAAATGAGTGACAAACAGAAACATGCATCATATGGTCTTACATATATGTATATATATTCATAAATATCTTTGTGTGTATATATATACATGTGTATATAAACATATTCATATTTAATAGCAGCTTTCTCCAGGGAAGGTAGAAGAGGTAGGGATAGGAAAAAAAAAATATGGAGCAGAGAATTAAAAAAAAAAACTTTAAAGGAAGAACCCAGCAAGGTTACTTTGAAACCAATGGCTAGTATTTATTATATATGCTTTCATGAAATAGAAATCTCTTGCTCTATACTGAATTCTCATTTATGCTCTGCTCTGTATATGGAAATGTACCTCTTTGGAAATGAACCAATAGTGTCTCATTATGTTTAAGAGAGCCAGATTTTAGTTCTAATATCAGGACAAATTTTCAAACAAGGAATGAGCTGCTTCATAATGCAGTGACTTCTCCATCCCAGGAGGTCTTTTACTGGGGAGGCAGATGATCACATTTCAGGGATATAGTAAGGATATTCCTATTCAAGGATGGTCAACATGGTCACTCCCTAATGCCTCTGAGAAACAAGCATGACCTCTGCATTTCCAGGCTGTGGATTCAGTGAATAAAGCAGGGGCCACATTTATGTATGTATTTATTGATTATGACACAGTCTTTCTTCATCAAAGCTTTGTTTTGTCCCTATCCGAGTTTTCTTCATCTTTCTCACTCTAGAGCTGAGCCCTTTAACATAAACAAAGATAAATAAATAAACAAGCAAACCAAACAACAACAGCACAAAACAGGGGCAGGGTGTAGAGAGAGAAATGTTTACCATCTGATAGGGCTAGAACTAAGGGATCCTTCAAAAGCGACCTTCAGAGACAATGTGAGAAACCCCTAAGCAAACACTTTCTGGTCAATTCCTCAGACGAACCAATCCCCACAGCAATGGCAATGTGTGAGACTGGTTCCTAAACCCACCCCAAAAAGGAACCTTCCAATCTCCTTCCTCAAACTTGTGGTTCCTTTTCTCTCCCTACTTCCTCCTTTGACCACCAAACTTAAGATGCTTATCCCAAAGAAAACTCACAGGGGCTCACCTGATTGTTTGTAGTTTACAATCCTGTTTTGCCAAGAGGTTATGCAGGAGCTCTATTATATCCTGACAAATAGGGGTAGACATCAGGTGTAAGCTTTTCAGGTTCTCAGCAGGGAAAAAATCCAGAATCTTAACAACAAAACTTGACAAAGCAGATATTCTGAGGAAAACAGAAAACCGAGAGGGCATGATCAAATTACATTCTCCAGGACTGATTCACTCCCCAGATCAGAGAAATCACACTGGGACATCAGAGGGAAGCTGGCACTCACCGGACAAACTGGCCCCAGAGCCTGGTGGAGAGAAGGGCCTACTGCCCCAAATTCCCAGAGGACCCAGAATGGTAAAGCCAGACCTCAGAAAGGGAGTCCGCAGTCGCCCTCCCCAAGTCCGCGTGGCTCTTACTGCTTACTGTCTCTTTATGTCCCTAATCCCTGGGAGCCTGTGAAGAGAGGAAGTCTATGAAGACTCACCTTAGTATCTGCAGCTGAGAGTTCTTTTTTCCCAAGGTCTCACGTGGAAGTTTCATGTCATCATCCTTAACAATTTTACCTTTCAACTCCAGGCTTTTCAGACTGGGAGCAGAGAAGAGATGCTGACAAGAGGAATAAGTTACCTTGAAGTTTTTCAACCTGTAGGGGACATATGATCACAATCAAAAAGGAATCTTTTTTTATCTCTAGGATTTACTTCTTTCTTCTTTTTCTGGGAAGGAGTCAGAGCCACCAGTTCTTTATAGCCATTATCCTCTGACATCCCCATTGAATCCTAAACACTTTAATTTCCTTAAAAAACTTCACCTCCCTAATATTTTAATCTTTGATCCCATTCTTCCCATTCTGAACCTCATGCCTGTGCGATACTGGGTCAACTACATGACATAAGAAAGCCAGAAAATGAGAAAGAATTAAGTCTGCCTGGGAATTATTAGGAATAATAATGTGGGAAAGGAGAGAGGAATTCATTTGGATACCTTTTCTTGACAAGAATACTCAGGATCTTTGGCATTTCACCACTGTAGCACACGCAGGCTGCATATACACACATAATTCTTCTTATTTTGAAAAATGTCTATTGGTGAGCCTTGCTTTTACAATACTTGTCATTTCTAAATAAATCTCCCCATCACCTGGTTCTACTCATTACTTATAACAAAGAATAAAAGAGCAGGGAAAATATTTCCACAAAACTAACCAACATGGGATACAAGTTTGTCAGCATATGCAACATTAGAGATCTAAAGTCCTCTCTCTTCCAAAATGAAAAGAAGAAAGTATACAGATATCTCTTTTTTGGGATAATATTTGATCACAAAATCACCTATGTGCCACAGAGAGCATAACACTCAGCATCCATTCATGTAATTCTTTCCAGGCCTTTCTAAAATCAGCTTGTTCCTCATTTTTTATGACAATAATATTCCATTACCTTCTTATACCACTACTTGTTCAGCCATTCCCCAATTAATAGGCATCTACTCACTTGCCAATTCTTCGCTACCACAAAAAGAGCTGCTACATTTTTGCACATGTGGGCTCTTTTTCCTCCTTTGTTATTTCCTTGGGATACAGACCCAGTAATGTATCTTGGTCAAAGATATGCACAATTTTATAGCCCTTTGGGCACAGTTTCAAATTGCTCTCCAGAATGGTTAGATCATTTTACAATTCCACTAACAATGCATTAGTATCCCAGTTTTCCCACATTCCCTGCAACATTTATCATTATCTTTTCCTGTCAACTTAATCAATCTTAGAGATGTGAGGTGGTACCTCAGTGTGGTTTAATTTGCATTTCTCTAATCAATAGTGATTTGGAGCATCTTTTCATATGACTATAGAAGGTTTTAATTTCATTATCTGAAAATTATCTGTTCATATCTTTTGACCATTTATCAATTGGGGAATAATTTGTATTCTTACATGTTTGAAATAGTTCTTTATATAATTCAAAAATGAGACATTTATCAGAATCACTGAATGTAAAAAATTTTTCCCAACTTTGTACTTCCCTTTTAATCTTGTTTGTGTTGGTTTTGTTTGTGCAAAAACTTTTTAATAAAATGTAATCAAAGATGTCCATTTTGCCTTTCATAATGTTCTCTAGTTCTTCTTTGGTTATAAATCCCACTCTTCTCCAAAGATCTGACACGTATAAATGGTCTATATTTCTCCTAATTTGTTTATGGTATTATCCTTTATGCTCAGGTATCCAATTTTCTAGAGGGAATGGCTTTGTGTGGAGATGTGTGGGAAGTGTTGTGGAGATCTGGAACAGAACAGCTGGCCTAGCAAAGTCAAGGATAATGCCAGGGACAGAATCCAATTTTTCAGAGGCTGCAGGATGGAGAGAGTAGAAGAGAACTAGATTTTCCATAAAGTCTATTTTCTCTCTCTTATTTAAGAAATTTCAGGAAAGTGATTGATCTTGTTCTCATTTAATCATTTTTATGGCTAAAATTATCAAGTTTAGATCACATGATCCATTTTGAAAATAGCTAGGTAGTTTGGTGGATAGAATGCTGGGCCAAGAGTCAGGAAGACTTTTTTGTTTTTAAATTGCATCACAGACACTTAATAATAGGGTGACTCTAGGAAAATCACTTACTCCTGTTTGCCTCAGTTTACTCCTGTATAAAATGAGCTAGAAAAGAAAGTGGCAAAGCACTTCAGTATCCTTACCAAGAAAACCCCAAAGTTCACAAAAGGATCCACAAAGAATCAGACATGACTGAAATAATTGAAAACCAATCCATTTTTAGCTTACTATGGTAAGTGGTATGAGATTTCAACTGAATTCCTATCAAACTGCCTTCTAGTACTCAGGCTAGACTGATTAAAGAGAATTTTCCCTTACTACATTATATTCTTAGCTTAATCCAACAGAGGGATGTTATTTTCAGATTTTTGTTTATTCTTTATCTCATCCCCTGTCCATAATTATTCCTGTTTTAACAACTACCAAGCAGATCTGATGCTTTATAATAGAATTTGAAAAAGTATATAGAATTTGAGGTCTTATGAGGCCCTTTATTTGTATTTTTTTCCTATTATTTCCCCTGAGCTTGAAAATTTTGATTAACAAAATGAATTTTGTTGTTACTTTTTTCTGATTCTATAAAATATTTCCATGATAACTTCATTGGTATGATATTAAGCCTTAAAAATTAATTAAGGGATCATTGTCATTTTCAACTTCTAATTATTTATATCTCTCTTATTTCTGTAAAAAATTATATTTATATGAATCTTATTTGTATATGGCTTCTACCAGTTGTTTTCTGTTTTTTTTTTTATTCTCAATAGACTTTGATCAATCAATAAGCATTCATTAAGTACCAGGCACGTTGTTAAATACTAGGAATACAAAAACAAAAGTGAAACATTCTGTTCCCTCAAAATCCTTTTATTCTACTTATAAAGAAGAAAATTTTATACATGCAAAACATAAGGTCTTTAAAGGCATGGATTGTTTCTTCTCCTGCACCATGTACAGAACCTGGTACAAAGGAGATGTAGCTTGTGGATTTCATTAAAAAAAAACAAAAAAAAACCCTAAATTATATGTTTTTAATAAATTTTCATTATAAATAAATTAAAATATATTTTAAATAGAATAGTTCATAGTTTTATCCTATGTATATACATAAGTGCAAAATGTGCCTATATGTTTATATATGTAATCATAATATAAGCATGTGTATATTTCTATTTTACAAAAATGCAAGATTTGCTGACAATTTGCAAGGCATAAATATTGTGCCTTGCTGTCTTACCAATATTAGAGTAAGAACATTGGATTTTGAGTCACCCAACCTTGATTTATATTCTGACTGCATGATTTTAGTCAATTAATGTTAGTGAATCTTGAGTCTTTCATCTGTAAAATCAGAGGAAGCACGTTTTATTCTCCTTTCTAACTCCAAATATATGGTTCTATTATTAATCAGTTTCTCCATTGACTCTGAGGTTTTCATAGGATATCATCATGTCATCAATAAATAGAAATAATTTCAGATGTTTCTTTTCCCTAGTATTCAAGTCTAGACTGATCAAAAAGAGAATATTCTATTACTCTATTATATTCTTAGCTTAATACAACAGAAGAATGTTATTTTCTTTTTTAATAGCTTTTTATATATAAAACATATGCATGGGTAATTTTTCAACATTGACCCTTGCAAAAACTTCTGTTCCAACTTTTCCCCTCCTTCCCTCCATACTCTCCCCTAAATGGTGGGTAGTTCCATACACATAAAATATGTTAAAGTATATGTTAAATACAATATATCTATATATATTTATACAGTTATCTTGCTGCACAAGAAAAATCGGATTCAGAAAGAAAATAAAAATAACCTGAGAAGAAAAACAAAAATGCAAGCAAAGTGTAACAGAAAGAGTGGAATTGCTATGTTGTAGTCCACACTCATTTTCCAGTGTTCTTTTGCTGGGTATAGCTAGTTCTGTTCATTACTGACCAATTGGAACTGGTTTGGATCTTCTCATTGTTGAAGAGAGCCACTTCCGTCAGAATTGATGCTCTTATGATATCATTATTTAAGTGTGTAATGATCTCCTAGTTTTGTTCATTTCACTTTGCATCAGTTCATGTAAGTCTCTCCAAGCCTCTTTGTATTCATCCTGTTGGTCATTTCTTACAGAACAATAATATTCCATAACATTCATATACCACAATTTACCCAACCATTCTCCAATTGATGGGCATCCATTCAATTTCCAGGTACTATCCAGTACAAAAAGGGCTGCCACAAACAGTTTTGCACATACGGTTCCCTTTCCCTTCTTTATTATCTCTTTGGGATATAAGCCAAGTAGTAAAACTGCTGGATCAAAGGGTTTGCACAGTTTGATAATTTTTGAGCATAATTCCAGATCGCTCTCCAGAATGATTGGATTCATCCACAACTCCAATAATGCATCCTTGTGACACTTTTCCTACATCCCCTCCAAATTTGTGAGTATTTTTCCTGTCACCTAAGCCAATATGACAGATCTGTAGTGGTATTTCAGAGTTGTCTTCATTTGCATTTTTAGATCAATAATGGTTTGAAACACGTTTTTATATGACTAGAAATCATTTCAATTTCTTTACCTGAAAACTGTCTGTTCATATCCTTGGAGCATTTATCAATTGGAGAATGACTTGATTTCCTATATATTAGAGTCAATTCTCTATATATTTTAGAAATGAGGCCTTTAAAAGAACCTTTAACTATAAAAATGTTTTCCCAGTTCATTGCTTGCTTTCTAATCTTTTCTGTATTAGTTCTGTTTGTACAAAAGCTTTTTAACTTGATATAATCAAAATTTTCTATTTTGTGATCAATAATGATCTCTAGTTCCTTCTTTAGTCACAAATGAGGAATTTTTTTTTTATTATTATAGCTTTTTATTTACAAGATATATGCATAGGTAATTTTTTGGCAGTGACATGAGGAATGTTATTTTCAAAGATTTCTGTTTATTCTTCCCTGTCCCCTGTCCTTAATTATTTCTCTGTTTTAACAACTACCAAGCATATCTGATGATTTATAATAGAATTTGATGTCTTATATTGCTCTTTATTTGTATTTTTCCTATTATTTCCTGAAATTGAAAATTTTGATTAGCAAAATGAATTTTGTTGTTACTTTTTTCTGATTCTAGAAAATATTTCCATGATAACTTCACTGGTATAATATTAAGCATTAAAAATTAATTAAGGGATCATTGTCATTTTCAACTTCTAATTTATATCTCTTTATTTTGTAAAAAATCATATTTATATAAATCTTATTTGTATATGCATAAGTTCATTACCAGAAGTTTTCAGGGTTTTTTTTTATTCTCAAAGTATTTTGATCAATCAGAAAGCATTCAGGAAATACCAGACACGTTGTTAAATACGAGGGATACAAAACCAAAAGTGAAACATTATGTTTCCTCATAATCCTTTTATTCTATCTATAAAGAAGAAAACTTTATACAGACAAAACATAAAGTTTTTAAAGGCATGGATCATTTCTTCTCCTGCACCATATACAATACTTGGTACAAAGGAGATGTTACTTGTGGATTTCATTAAAAAAAAAAAAGAAAAGAAAAAACTACAGTATTTTGATATACAAATAAATAAATTTTAATTGGAATAATTTATAATTTTATCCTATGTATATACATATATCATATGTATATACATATGTGTAATCCATGCCTATATATATATATTTATATCCATAATCATACATGTAAGCATGCATGTATTCCTACTTTATAAAAATACATGATTTACTAATAATTTGCAGGGGGATAAATTTTGTGCCTTGCTGTCTTACCAATGCTACAGTAAGAAAACTGGATTTGGAGTCAGCCAACCTTGCTTTAAATTCTGACTGTATGATTTTAGTCAATTAATGTCAGTGAATCTTGAGTCTCTCATCTGTAAAATCAGAAGAAGGACATCTTTTTCCCCTTTCTAATTCCAAATGTATGATTTTATTATTAGTTTCTTCATTGACTCTGAGGCTTTTATAGGATACCATCATGTCATCAATAAATGAGATAATTTCAAGTGTCTTTTTTTCTTTTTGCTACTATTGTACCTTTAATTTCATTCTCTCTTTTTTTGTTGTTGCTGTAACTACTATTTCTAATACCCATTATTAACAGTAAGGGTATATATATCCGTTTTCCCTCTTTTTTTCCTCTCTACTATTCATTGTCCTATTTTTCTACTCATTTAGATTCAGGTCTATCCTTTCTTTTCCTCCTAAGATCTTTCTTTTTCACACCTCAGTTCTTTACCTCATGTTTCCCACTCACACACTCATGGTTATCCCAGACATGGGGCCAATTTAGACTTACGTCAGTTTTTCCAGTTTACAGTTTGGATGGTTTAGTTCCTTACAAAGGTTTTCCATACACGAATCATCAAATTCAAAGCCACTCAGCGTTAACTCTTTCAGGTTCGGATTCTTGTTGACCACGGAGAAAAGCCCTTGCCAAATAACAGCAGGTACACGAAAATTAGAATCACTAGAGAAAAATGAGAGAATTTGCTATTGGTATCAGTGGCAGTCAAGTTACCTCCTAATATTAATGTGCATTCCTGTTTTTCTGAAAAGAAAAAGTAAAAAGACCCTTCCTTATAAATTGTGACATTTTTCAAGGAGAATAGAAGTGACATTAACTTGGGACTCCTGAGGCTGATATGTCTTAGACAAATCCAAGTACTGGCTCACTGCCAGATCCATTTGGCCTTCACTCAAATTCCTGCTTCCTCCTCAACACCTTTTCTCCCTGGTTTTGTTACTGAATCCTCCAATGCTTGGTGGCAATGCTAAAACCAATATCTGGATCAGTTAGTTGAATGAAGGAGGAAGAAAACTCAAAGAATGATGGGAAAGATCTTTAAATAGCTGACATGCACAGAAGCCCAGAATTTACAATTATAGATTTGGTTATTCAGACTAAGAAGAGACCCCATTATACCAAAAGCTCTCTATAGGCACAGCATTTGAAGAATTTGTCATGAGGAATTGCCATTAGAATAAGAGGATAGAAATAACTCCCAGTAGAGAGGAGATGACAACCCCAGCCCGTGCTAAAACCGATTAAATCCCAAAGACTTAGATAAATATATTGAGCCTGTAACTTTCCCAACTGAAGGGGTAAGACTTTTAAAACTTTGCTAATACTGCTCAGGCTTCATTTTTATTTTGTTTTCTATCATTTTACCCTTCTAAGGGACTTCAGAGTTATCCTATCACTACCTGACAAATGAAAAAATATGAGTGGATTAAAGTTAGAAACTAAAATTCAGGTTCCATATCATAAGCTTTATACTCAGATTCCATCTTCATAAATGAAAAAGGGCATCAGGATACCTAAACATGCCTGATTTTTTATATATCAAAAAAAGAAATTATACAGGAACGGTATCCTTAGATTCCCCCACAGAGAGCATGGAACCACTGCAGGATATTAATGGTTTCAGAGAGAAACAAGAATTATGAAAGAAGAATGTGTTTGCATAGCAGAAATTAAAAAGATAAGAAAAATTTGGTAGCAAAGAAAAACTTGAATTTAGCCATGAGTCTCTTCCAGAAATAAAAGAAAAACTAACTGGTAATACAAATATACAGTGAGGGGGAATAATTGGAAGAAGAGAAGCAAAAATCAATAAAATTAAAAGACTATGTGATTTATATACCAAGAAAACATACTGACTTCAAAAATAATACAAGCAAAGTCAACTTAGTTAATTAAGCTCGCAGAAGACTTCAAAAAATTAGAATGTTAAAATGCAAGGAATACTACAAGAAAACTACTCTGTTAAGACTACAGAAAACAAACTATCAAACCAAAAAAAATTATAGATCAGTTCCAGGACATCCCCCCTCCCCATGAAGAAAATATGAAATTTAACAACTGCAAAAAAAAAAAAACAAATTCTGCAAATGACTAAGACAAGTACATTGAAATATAAAAACAATTAAGTTTCAATAACAATATACTATTCACAACTCAAAAAATGCAGAAAGGAATGGAATAATGTAACGTAAAAAGCAAAAAGTGCTCAAGATTCAGTGAAAAGTATATAAAGTTTTTCAATAATTGAAGCACTGGAAGGAATCCTCTAAGAAAGAAAAGTGAGATAAAAGATTCATTCACACAAATTCACATAGTTAGTGAAAGACAAAACTAAGATGCTATCCTAGGTCCAATTTGATTTGTTCTGTTATTCACCAAGGGCTTTATAACACTCACTCTTCTCCCTGATACAAGAATATATGCAGAGTTATTTTTGTTCCATTTCTGCCTTAGTTACTTTTCATAAGTTGGTCTTCTTTGGTCTGTAGAGCCTGATGCCTTGGTAATCAACTGCAAACTGTAAATGATGATGCTTCCAGACTTCTCCTACCTCAAGAATTTGTGGGATTAAGTACCTTATCCAGCATTGAGTCATTTAAACTCACAGACAGGAAGGAGGAGACTATTCAGCTCTTTCTTACCCAGCGGCCCTAACTTTCCTATCCACCTGAAAGTTCAGGAAGGACATGTAGCTTCTCTAGCTTTATATAAAAGCTCCTCTTCTATTCCCAGCTCTGGAGCTCCTACAAACCAGCCCCCAGAATCCCCAGCAAGTGCTTCCCTGCCTCAAAAGCTTTTCAAACAAAGGGATCCCCTTCTTTCCTCTTGCTGTTAAAATAAATAAATAAATAGAAAGCATTTATATAAGGCTTTCAGGTTCACAAAGCACTTTACAAATATGACCTCATTTAATGATCACACTCCTGGAGCATCTTTGTCCTTCTTATGGTCCCTAGTGCAAGGGAGAATATCTTACTTGGAATCCAGCCAAGGATCTGGAGAGCAAGCTCCTAGCACTAACAGCCATGCAGTGAGTCCTTCTCTCCCTCCCTTCTCTTCTTCCTGCTCACCCTCCTCAATCAGGAACATTTTTAAAGATTCCAAAGCAGAGAACTGATGCCCTAATATCACTTAGTCCCCTAGCTGAAGGCTCCCGAAAAAGGGACCATTTGTAACACACACCAGGGATGGGATTGTTCCTGGACAAAAAGGGAAAGCTGCTGGACACAGACCTGGAAATTTGCACAATCCCACTGCACTACCTCCTGACCAGTTTCTTCTCCTCCTCCTCACTCTGCAGGATTTCAGAGTCCTTTAATCATCTCATCCCTGAATGTCTCCCTGGCTTTTCTTTCTTTGGGGACAGAGAATTTGGGGACCAAAGAGCCAAATGCGGGTCTGTTGCACTTTGCCCTTCTTTGTGCCAGTGCAGCAAACTACGGTAGTGTCCTTTTCACCATTTATGTGACAAACCCACTAATGACATGCTGGTTTGAATTAATGCCCAGGTTTTATCTTTTCCTGGCAGAGACAAAAATATCATCCATTGGGGATCTCTTTTACAATTGCAATTTAAACATCCAGTAGCATTGGCTCTTTGGTCCCAAAATTCTCAGTCCCCAAAGAAAGAAAAGCTAGAGTGACATTCTGGGCTGGTCCTATGGCCAAAGCTGAAAGAAAAACATTGGGCTCCCTCCAAAGAAAGATCCATAGTTCAAGCTGTTTGCAAAGAGCCCAGTAAAGGCTTCAAGTCTCAAGAATCGCATGAATCAATCCAAATGCTTTATGTGATAACAGAAATAAAAATTCACGTAAATACCTAGCCACCATCTAAAAAGTAATAATTTCTAAAGTGATTATTTTCAGAAACTAAGTTGAGTTTAATACTTAGAGGATAAGAATTTTTTGTAAATCCCCTTTAAATATATATAAAACATGTATCCAGTATTCACAGTTGATATGGCTACTAAAACATAGCTGGGAATGTTTTGAATTCATATTGTAAAACTGTATTACACCTACACAATTCTAGAATTTGCATAATAATGACAGATGACATGCAAAGGCAAACTTTCTTATTTTTTCTCTAGGTGGTATGTTTTACTTATGTTCAATAATAACATATGAAGTACAATATAGTAGAATTACTGTGAAGTGTATTCTATTACATTCACAAGAAAAATACTACATTTTTTATATCGAAAAATTTAACAATATTGTATCAAAATTTATTCTAGACCTTCATGTTATGTTTTCAAAGTGTTCATATTTAGAATATGATAGTGAAGAATAAACATTATTTTAAAGGGGGTCAAAAGGACCAATTTACAACATAAAATATTAATATTTTATAAGGCAATGCTCCTCTTTTGGGAGTCAGTGAGAGAATCAGTTATTTCCAATTACTTTAATAGATTTCCATATGAGGGAGGGATCATACTCAAGTATTTAAACAATAATTAAAGTGCTTTCAAGTCTTTTTATTTGAAATTTTAGTTGTTAGGATTGAATTTAAATATGATATTCACCTAGAGGATGTATAGGAAGTGAAATATTCTATAAACAAAGTATATTGCACATACATATTTTAAAAAGGGGACCAACTGGACTGCAAAGTATATTATTACAGCATGAGAAATTGCACTTAAAGTTAACTGCTAACAATAAAACTGAAAAATTAAATTTACTGTACTTGAAAGAATGTACTTAGTTTATAGTTACTTTGATTTAACTGTCTAAATAAGGTCTCCTGAAAAATGTTTTTGATTGTAATTCATGATGTTGGGCTATGGGGACTATTACTGGGATGCAAGGGTTGATGATAGGCAACTTATGTTGATTATTTTATAGAATCATTTATACCAATTTCATAAATGACATTTAGACAAAACTCACAACTGTCTACTTTGTAAACTAGCAATTTATAGAACCTTGATTTACAGCAGATACTTATTTGTCATTTTATAAAAATATAACTTGATAAGATATTTGTACTTTGTAAACCTCTTATTTTCCTTATACTTATTTCCTAATGTGTAAAACATTCTTTTTGAAAAATTGTCACAAAAATATAGCACCCTATGTGTTTTATGTAGAGGAATATCTCTTGGAAGTAGATATGCCATAGAATCATTGTGCAGTATTACTCAAATTTGAAAAAGTGATAAATGAAGTATTTATGGTAAAATTAATAGCTGCAGGCGCTCAGATCACCATTAAACATACATGAGTGCACAAGACTTTTGATTTAAACAAGTATGACAACTTACGGTAACAAGGTGTCATTTCAGATATTAGTTTTAGCATATTTTTCTGTAAACACACACACTTAGAGGACATTCTGAGATATGTGATAATCATATAAAAATTTCTCTATTAAATATAAATACTGAAGTAAAAAAAAGAAAGAAAGAAATGAAGATACTCACAAGGATATTTTTCTTGCCCTATAACAGTGCTTAATGCAGAAAGTTGCATTCAGGGCCTCATATTGGTTCAAAACTTCTATTTCGATTTCGAGGATGTTAGCTAGCACCTGTGTTACAAACTCAGCATCCTGAGTCTCATACAAGTAAGAATACAATTCTGGAAAATAAATCCCAGAATAATAGATTGGTATTTTGCTGTGAATTTTTCCCTGAGCCCACTGCAGTAACTGTGACTTGATTTCCGGTGACATTCTGCATCTGAATTTTCTCTCCAGCTCCCTTGCTGTCTCTACGTTTAGGAAGCCAAACAGGAAGCGGACCACCAGAACCACAAAGCTGGCATTAAGCCCACTGCACTCCTCCAGAAGTTCTCTGACACCTGGGATGGAGGAGTCAGAAATCCCTTCTTCCTCTGTGCTCATCACATAGAACATGGCAGCAAAAAACTCTTGGAAGCTCAAGTGAATGAAGCTGTAGCAGTTTTCACAGGCACTGTCTTTCTGGAAAATGTTCATGTCTAAGAAGGCAGAGACATCAGCCGCCTCTAAGTTATTCCTCCTGAGGTCCTCCTCCTCAAACAGCACTTTCCTGTCCCAGATCCCCTCAGCAGCCAAGCGACACAGACCCCTCAAGTGCTGAGGGATGAAGTTCTTATCATCAGGGATGATTAAATTGGAAAGATAATACATGTAGAGGGCAGTGGTGGTTTTCAAAGCCTGGACAGGATCTTGTCCCTTCTCCATCTGCTGTTTCAGGGAAGTGCAGACAATCCAGTTCATCAGGGGAACGCAGCACATAGTGAATAGTGTGCCATTGTCTTTTACTAAATGAAAGGCTTTTTCACCCAAATCTTTATCTCTGAAAAATTTGCAGAAATACTCCTCCCTGTGCTGCACCGAGAAGCCCAGGATCTCCACATGGCGTGGATTCTCTAATAAAGGACAAAATTTCCTCAGAGCCGTGAGTCTTGTTGTGAGCAGCAAGCAGGCTTCCGGGAGCAAGGTTTTCCTCAGTAAGCTGCTCAGCAGGATGGATACTGGCTCCTTCTGCTTCCAGTCTTTGCACAGATCATATCTGTTCTCGTTACAAGGGAATTTCAGTTCATCTAACCCATCAATGATGAACAGAAGTCTCTCTGGCTGGGACATGATCTCTGCCATGGGAGCCTTTGGGCCAGGCCAGTCATTGGTGATTAAATCAGCAAAACTGATTTCTCTCTCTCCTAATGGGTTCAGTTCTCTGCAGGTGAGAAATAAAACATAGTCGAACCTCTCCTGGAAGAGGTTTCCCTCTGCCCAGTCCAACATCACCTTGCTGGCCAGCGTGGTCTTCCCAATACCAGCAGCCCCCTGCAGCACAACAGTGCGGGGTTGGACACCTGTCTCTTTAACAGGATCAAATAAAGCTACTGTCTCTATAAGCTGCCCTCGCTCCTGCATGAACCCAGCGTGTTCCCCTCCACGGACAAGGAGCTCATGATGCTTCTGCTCCCTGTCACGATATTCTCGAAGAAGCAGCAGCTGTGTGAATCGGTGGTGAAAGAGCTCATGCTCCCCAGGACGAGAATTCCTCTCCCTCATGAGCTGGAATTTCTCTTTCATTCGTTCTCGGTACTTGTTTCTTTCATCTAAAGTCATAACAGAAAAGAGATATTCAGGGTTATATTTGCTGGGGGGTCTTTGGGAAATGTCCCTAAGATCATGACTAGGGTATCACTGTTCCCAGAGCCCACATAAATGTGAAGTGCTACCCTCTGGGTTTGCCCTCTCCTCACTTCTGGCTCCAAGGGAATCCCCCAAACCTCGCCTGCATCTCAGCTCAGGTGATCTTTCTGAAACATAAACACAGCCCTCATCAGAAGCCTCAATGTCTCTGTCTTGTTCACAGGACAACGTCTAAGCTTATGCCACATTTCAAGGCCTCATTTGTCCATCCTTATTTTCTCCCAGCTTCCCCTTAAGGAGCTTCCATGTTACGCCACTGAAATCCACACGTGAACTCCACAAACATTTATTGCTTCTATATGACAGGCAGTCTCCCAAGAGTCAGGGATATGAACAATAACAAAAAAAATCCAAAACCAATTTTTTTATTACTCTCTAGGTTGCATTCAGAACTTTCCCTGCCAGGCCTGATGGCAGGTATCTCCTCCCAAACCCAACTTGCCAAGTTTTGTTTTGTTTTTCATTTTTCATCTTTCCCTACTAGAACACCAACTGTTATAAGACAGAGACTCTCTTTCTACTTTTATTCATTATCCAAGCATTAAGCACAGTAGCATACACTAAGTACTTAATAAATGCCTTTTGACTGATGACAAGTTAAGCATGAGTCCTTTCCCCAAGTGTGCAAATATTCTGCCTACACAAGTGATACCCAGATCTATCTAACTCTAGTCTTTTTCTGAGCTCCAACACCACATAACCAACCGCCTATTGTACACTTCACATTGAATTTTCTGAATTTTGGTCGGAATCTCCAACCCAATACATTCAGAAGTGAACTAATTACTTTTTCCCAAAACTTACCTCTTTCCATATAGCTTTGCTACCTGGGGTCATCTTGCACTATATACTCTCCCTTACCCTACATAGCTAAAGAATTGCCAAGTATTTTCAATCCAACCACTTTATCATCTCTCATATTTACCTGCTTTTAAATGTTCACATGACTATGGCCCTCTCCATTTTTCTCTTTGCTAAAGTTCTATACTATTTTCTTCTATGTGGAAGGATAAGATTTTGCTTGGTGGAGCTGTGTAACCACAAATGCTATCCTTCCTCACCCTAAGGCATATAAATAAAGCAAAATTATTTATTGTAGAATATATACACATGTCTATACACAGGTCCACCTATATTAATAACTGAGGCCTTTATGTTTATAGTCTATTCCCTGCCTCCAAAATCTGGGTTAGTCTTGATATGCAGAATCCCAAGAGAAAAAAAAAAACAAAATCCAAATAAGTCACAAACATGTGAGATTTTTGGCCCCACATTAGAGACAACGACCCTAGGATATTCTTCTGGAATTTGTCAGATAGGTATTACATATCCAGGAAGTATTAATTGTGTCTCAATTTTTGCTTTTTTTTCTAAAATGAGGAAAATCTACCCTTCTGTACCTAAGACAAATCCCTTAGATAAAGTGTCTACTTATGCTTAGGCAGCAAAGCTATGACTATCTATATTCTCCTTATTAGCTAACCTTGATTAAGTCATGGAGCAATAAATTTTCATTCTTTCATCTCCCTCAACCCAGTACTGTGTTCAAAAAACCCCCAAGCAGAAATCAGAAAGTGAAAGTGCACATAACCCTTCCTTCACCAGCAATCTGTATATTAAAATCCAAAGAGAGAAGCATTTCCAAAACACATTGACTTTAGGGATTTTCCTATTTCAAAAAAAAAAAAAAAGGAAAGTCAATATGTCATCTTTAGAGCTTTCACAACAATATAATCTTGGGAAGTGCCAAACCATCATCCCAATATGGACACAGAGTAGATCTGCAGTTTCCTATGTTTTCTCCTTATAAATGTATGAAATCTCCATTATTAAATTTCCTTTCGACCCTGAAATTTAATAAGTGTGTTTCTATTTATCTTCTCTATTTCACATTCAGGGCTACAATATAATCACTCATTTGGAGAGGCATTTGTTAACAACTAAAGTGAACTTAAGAGAAATTGATCAAATTTCCTCAATTTTAAATTCCTTGAACTCTGGGAGCCATCCTTCCAATTTCTAGAATAAAAGAATTTAAATTAGTCCAACATTTTTTTTCTCTCCTGTACATTAATCTCCTGAATAAGTCAGCATCTCAAATCTGCTTCTCCATCTACCATATTACTACATAAGTGACCTTAATAATGTCTAATGTAAGATCTTACATGATCTTCTTCTCATTAATAAATTCCAGCACTTTTTATTAGTTCTAGCAACTATACAGTGTGGATCTGAACTCTTAACTCTATGACTAAACTGTATTTTGCCATCTTGTTCTCCTAAAAGATATATTATCTGTTTTGTCCAAAAACGTAAAGTTCTCTGGTTTGGTTTTCTTGGGGTCTCTGGAAGCAGCCTTCCTTTCAGTTCAGTTATCACCACAAGGACAGCCATGTGTTTAAGTCCACATCCTTTATTGTCTCCTTGCCTGATTCTGAGCAGCTTTCTGGAGAGCCTGTCAGTCTAACCTTGGTCTTAGTGGGGGAAGTGCAGGAGGCCAGGCCAGCCACCAGGAAGACCAAAGATGGAATTGAATTTCTCCCCTTGGTTCTGAGAGCTTAAGCTCCTGCCCCCAGTCCTTTGTCTTCTCTGCCTCTGCCCCTGAGGGCTTTCTGAGTCCCAGTTTATATGCCCTACACTGAGTATAAAGCAATCATTATATCACTAGGAAACCATTATTTGTGGTAAGGTTAAATCAATCATACTTAACCATGCTAAACTAGATAACCATTGTCTCCTCAATTCCACTTAGTACCTTGTTTCAAGTTCTGGCTCATAACACAAAAAGACTTCAATTAATTAAATGGTTAGGTAAGAATTCCAGGTTCCTTTGGTATATCCCTTTACATTTTACACATGGGGCTCCATTAATGGACAAGTTAACATCTAGATTAACATAGCAAAAATGAACTGAGTCTAATTTTACCCACAGGCAGTTCTATCATCCACATACCTTTCCCTTCTTGCTGCTTTTTTGTGGTATCTGGATATGTTTTCAGTCTTGGCCCTTCTGTAGGATCTATAATAGAAATGGATATGGCAATGAGCTTAAGAGGAGATCAGCCAAAAGTTTAAAAACAATAGTAATTGATGAATTTGTTTTAAAGGAAATATCTTTGCTCTTCTGTTTAACGACTTGCATACTTCTGCAGAGATGGCTACTTAGGGCAGAAAAAAGAAGAGAATAGACAAAGGTTATTGTAGCTGTCTTAGAGACAATCAGTGTTGGGTACAATAAACAACCTGATAGGGGTTGGTGATCCTATCTCCAGGGTCTTTGCCCATGGCCATACATTCACCTGCAGGGAGGGATTTTCTTGTCTCCTACCCATTCTTAGGCTTTAGGCATCTTAATATCAGATTCTAGGGTAGGGATATTTCCATGTTTACAAAATTTTGAAAATAACATTAAAATTTTATTTATAAAAATTCAGATATTTTCCTTGTATAATACTGCAAAAGGAGAAACTACTGCTTATAATTACATCCCTCAGCTTCAACTTATGCTGTGCCATCAGTCATCATTTTACTTTATTTTTTGTTTTTCCCTTACAACAAACATTTGGGCTTATTAAGTTGGGCAATATGGGCAACCACAAATATGGAACATACTCTGTACCCTTTAGAAGTTATGATTTAACCTGAAAGATCAGAAATGCACCCATAAAAAGAACAGTAAACCAAGTAATCACCAAGTATTTATTAAGCACTGAATGTGTGCTAGCATGGCTATACTAAAGGCATGTCGAGTTCAGAGGAGAGAGCGATTCCTGCGGGTTGAGAGTTACAGAAGAGTTCAAGAAGGAGATAGGACTTGATCTCAAGGGAATGGGAGCATCTTCTGTATTACTCAGGTTAGGCAAGGAAAGGATCTAGGACTCTCTCATCCACTGCTCATTAGGTGCTTGGCTTAAGGTTGCTATCCTTTTGGTTCTTGTCTGAATTCCAAGTAAATATAGGGGAATTTTAACATTTCTTAACTGAAGATTAATAAAAAGTGGGCAAAACAAATCCACACATATCACGGACCAAAGAGGAAGTTTAAGTGCACACAGAGTTTGTGCTTTAAACCTCAGTGTTTCCTGGTAAGACTGTGTGAAGACCCTCATCCCTAATTATGATTTGAAACTTTACAATTACAAGTTGAGCAATAGCTAAAAAGATGTTGGGTGTTAGGTTGTCTAGAATGAACATTCCCTCTGATTTCCCTCATTTCTTTTTTTTTTTTTTTTGAAAAAAATTTCTTTACAACATTATCCCTTGCACTCACTTCTGTTCCGACTTTTTCCCTCCCTCCCTCCACCCTCTCCCCCAGATGGCAAGCAGTTCTATACATGTTAAATATGTCACAATATATCCTAGATACAATATATGTGTGCAGAACCGAACAGTTCTCTTGTTGCACAGGAAGAATTGGAGTCAGAAGGTAAAAATAACCCGGGAAGAAAAACGAAAATGCAAACAGTTTACATTCATTTCCCAGTGTTCTTTTTTTGTTTTCCCCATTTCTTAATTAGCATTTAAGTACATCTTTTACAGGCAATTTATTCTTGTGTTTCTGGGATAGATTTCCGAGTTTGACATATAAACCTGGACTCTCCCAAAGAATGGGAGAAAAATGTCAAAGGGTGGGGCTCCTGCTTTTAGGGACCTATTTAATCTTATGTTTTGTAGGTTATATTTTGTACTTCTCTATACTTTGTAAGATAAGAGATGCCTTTTCTTGATAAATCTCAGTAAACTCCTTTTTTTTTTTTTTTAACTCTGAATGTCTATTTTTGTGGTAGCTACTATCCCACACAGGCTGAACTAGTCCGAGACACCCAGTTAGACGTGAAACTCTGTTGTTTAAAAAAACTTACTGACTTCATTTTCTCCACTTCAGAACTTCACTGGACCATTCTTACTCTTACCTATATCTTCTTTCTTCCCTGATCCAGGGTACCTGAATATCAGGTTCCAGAGGGAGTGAGATCCACCTATTGAGGGCATGGGCCAGCTTCAAACTCTCTGAATGACTTTGGGGTGATCTTTTGATAATGGCCCATTCAGATTATTTGATGAAACCGAATTCTTTCTCATCTCTTCTATGGTGCATGTCACCAGATCACCTTCTTGCATTAAAAAAAAAAAAAAAAAAAGGTACTTCCATCCCTGCTCTCTACTCAGCAAAGACTCCAGTGAATCTGATAGAATACAGAGGTCTATCTTCCCGGGACGTTTTCCTTCTGCTGATAAAATACCTAGTCAAAGCCTGACCCATTTCATTTCATCTTCTTCTTTCTCCACACCTCGCTTTTCTTCTTTCCTCAATCACACCTGAAATCTCCATTACTTCTATTCTCCTATTTTTCACCATCTTCCTCTCTTTAAGTTCTTCCCTCCCCTCCTGATCATTCTCCTGCCTCCAGCACTCTCTCCTCTTGGCCCAAATGCTCATCCTCTACAATGTCATGGAACAGTTACTGAACTCCACTTCTTCCATCTTGATTGTTGGGAAAAAAACAAACAAACAAAAAAAAAAAACATTGAAGTGATCCTCCTTCCCTTTCTCAGCCTTAAGTCAAGTCTCCCAATAGGTTCCTCTAATCCTGAAGTCAAAAATCAGTAATCAACGAATCTTTTAAGTATCTATCACATTCCACTCTTTGGGCTAAGTGCTGGAGATACAAAAATCAAATGAAATATTTAGAGCCTGCAGTGAAGAGACTTACATTCTTAGAGGGAAACTACCTGTAGAGACAAAATCTATACAGAATGAATGCAAGTTAATTTTAGCATGGGAGAAGCCCTAGAAGAGATCCCCGGGAAAGGAAGCAAGAAGGGAAAGAGGGACAAAGGAAGGAAAGAGAAGGAAGAAGGGCCCAAGTATGTTGGGACCCTGGAAAGCTCATTGGTCGCGATTAGTCCGCAGGCGTATGCTTACCCTGCAGTCCTTCCATCCTGGCTCGCTCCCACAGCTCCCGCAGGCCCATCTTGTCCAAGATACTCAGAGTCAGCTCCCAGGCGTCCGGCTCTCCAAAAGTACTGACCAAGAGCTCGGCCATTTCTGATCTATCCGCACCCTCCACTTTGCCCCGGGGGATGCGCTCGGAGAGCTCATACTTTAGACACAGCTTGAATTTCTTCAGCTCCTCAGGTGTCAGGTGCTCCAAGTACCGAACCAATCGCCAGTGGATACCCTCGGCCATCCCGCCCCCTCGGTTCTTTTCTGTGTTACGGCTCCAACCGGACCCTCCTTTGGGACGTTATGTGTGTCCTTGGGGGACCTAGGTCACGTCACTCAACCACCTACAACTTGTTTCTTCTTCAGTGACAGGAATGGCCTCGGGTTTCCCATTTAGTCCTCCCGGCGCCCGCTGCCTCAAACACCATCCATCCTTTTCTCCACCTTTCCCCTCCCCGGGATCCTGGGCTTTTCCTGCAGCTCTCCGATTCCGACCAGTCTCAGAACACTTCGCTCTAGAGTAAAGAGAAAATGAAAGAGCTGCGATGCTGGGGTCAGTGCTTTTGGCACTTAGTAAGCCACGTCAGCTGGAACACCGAGTTAAAGAGCAAAGGTCTGGGTGCAGCTCCCGCGCCTCTGATTTTTCCTCACACCTCAGACCAAAGTTGAAGAAAGGGGAGCCTGATTGGATTCAGGACCCGGGCTTTTTGGATTCAGGATCAGGCCTTTAAAAAAAACAACAACAAAAAAACAAACAAACAAACAAACAAACCTGTTATCTCCTAATGGCGCGGACAGTTCTCAGCAGCGGGATTCAGGAGTCCGGGTCCCTGAGAATGGGACTGGAGAGTGGAGCCAGTACCACAATATCCGCCCAGATATTTGCGTCTTCCCATCTTCCAATAGAGCCTCCGACCTACGTTGACTTACTGACTTGGAATCAAAGGGTCTGGATTCAAATTTCACCTATGACAGTTACTGTCTGTTTCCATTAAGTAACTCACTTGACCTTAGCATCAGTTTCCTCATTTGCAAAATACTGGAAAGGAGTTAGACTCAATGACTTCCGCAGTCCCTGTCTTTTTCCATATAATATTTTTAAAGCACTTTGCACAAAACCTGTCACTCAGCGGGCTTATAATAAATGTTTATCGAATTAGATTAGTAGATGCTTCCTAAACGCTTGCTCCCTTCCCCACTTTCTTTTCCCTTTCAGCTCTGCATCTGTTCAGGACGATCAGTTAGTTCCTTCCTTGAAATATAGATCGACCTATTTTCTCTTTGATAATGGATATCCTTCTAATTCTATATATTTCTCTAATTGGTGTAAATAATATTTCTAGAATGAGGGAGGAGATTAGCCTTTGAATTGACCTTTGAAGGAAGGAATCTTCAGCATTTAATGTAACAGGAATTGCTAATAAATCAACATGTGTGTGTAACCTAGTAATCAGCTCCCTGGGGACTTTGACTTAAGTGAATCTAGAAAACTGGAAGGCAGGAACTTGGTTCTCTTTTTTGAAGTCCAAAGGACAAGAAATATATTTTTTAAAACTACTTTGAAAGAAGTCTGTTGCTCAAGGACCAGTCAAGTTATTTAGAACGATTAGATCAGAAGGTTGGTCACTTTGTGACCAATGCTTTGGACATGGGGATACATGAAACATGAAACAGATAAAAGTATAAATTGGCACTCGGGCTTATAGAGCTCCTTTCTACTTCCAAGAAATGGTGTCAGACTTTTGCACAGAAGATAAGTGTTAGGAATTACTAAATGTTGTTTGTAGATATTAATTTAACTCTTGTCTGTTTAACATGGGATTATTTTACTACAGCTAAATCATTATATAGTTATGAGTTTTGATGTTCCTTCCAGTTCTAAATCTAAGATCCCTTTGATATTAAAATAAACCCCATATTAATATTTATTTTTTGAATTTGTTTGTTTGGAGACTGAGTCTATGCTAGAAGTATAGCTACTACTCCACTGGCTTGATGCCAGTTCTGCTTAGTTGTAAGGACTGCCAAGTATTTTCCAGAGCTGGGATCCACTTTGGATCCTTTAGTATCCACTTGATTTACCCAACTCTTACAGCCACACACCAGTAAGACATTTTGACAGACAAGTTAAACCAGATTGAGGTTGGAAGGAACCTCAATGGTTATCCAGTCCAAATTGTAATTACAAAAGAATTTCCTCTACCAGAGTCCTGACAAGTCATCAGTAATCCTATGTTTAAAGACCTTCTTTGTTTTTTTTTTTTATTATATATAAATTTTATTTTATTTAATAATAACTTCGCATTGACAGAATCCATGCCAGGATAATTTCTACACGACATTATCCCTTGCAATCACTTATGTTTCGTTTTTTCCCCTCCCTCCCTCCTCCCCCCCCCCCAGGATGGCAAGCAGTCCTATATATGCTAAACATGTTGCAGTATATCCTAGATACAATACATATTTGCAGAACTGAACAGTTCTCTTGTTGCACAGGGAGAATTGGATTCAGAAGGTAAAAATAACTCGGGAAGAAAATCAAAAATGCAAATAGTTCACATTCATTTCCCAGTATTCCTTCTTTGGGTGTAGCTGTTTTTGTCCATCATTTCTCCAATGAAACTCAGTTAAGTCTCTTTGTCAGAGAAATCCACTTCCATCAGAATACATCCTCATACAATATCGTTGTCGAAGTGTATAATGATCTCCTGGTTCTGCTCATCTCACTTAGCATCAGTCCATGTAGGTCTCTCCAAGCCTCTCTGTATTCATCCTGCTGGTCATTCCTTACAGAGCAATAATATTCCATAACATTCATATACCACAATTTACCCAGCCATTCTCCAATTGATGGGCATCCATTCATTTTCCAGTTTCTAGCTACTACAAACAGGGCTGCTACAAACATTTTGGCACATACAGGTCCCCTTTCCTTTTTTAGTATCTCTTTGGGGTATAAGCCCAATAGAAACACTGCTGGATCAAAGGGTATGCACAGTTTGATAACTTTTTGGGCATAATTCCAGATTGCTCTCCAGAATGGCTGGATTCGTTCACAACTCCACCAACAATGCATCAGTGTCCCCGTTTTCCCGCATCCCCTCCAACATTCATCATTATTTTTTCCTGTCATCTTAGCCAATCTGACAGGTGTGTAGTGATATCTCAGAGTTGTCTTAATTTGCATTTCTCTGATCAATAGTGATTTGGAACACTCTTTCATGTGAGTGGTAATAGTTTCAATTTCTTCATCTGAAAATTGTCTGTTCATATCCTTTGACCATTTATCAATTGGAGAATGGCTTGATTTTTTATAAATTTGAGTCAGTTCTCTATATATTTTGGAAATGAGGCCTTTATCAGAACCTTTAATTGTAAAGATGTTTTCCCAGTTTGTTACTTCCCTACTAATCTTGTTTGCATTCGTTCTGTTTGTACAAAGGCTTTTTAATTTGATATAATCAAAATTTTCTATTTTGTGATTGGTAATGGTCTCTAGTTCATCTTTGGTCACAAATTTCTTTCTCCTCCACAAGTCTGAGAGATAAACTATCCTATGTTCCTCTAATTTATTTATAATCTCGTTCTTTATGCCTAGGTCATGGACCCATTTTGATCTTATCTTGGTATGTGGTGTTAAGTGTGGGTCCTTGCCTAATTTCTGCCATACTAATTTCCAGTTATCCCAGCAGTTTTTATCAAATAATGAAATCTTATCCCAAAATTTAGAATCTTTGGGTTTGTCAAACACTAGATTGCTATAGTTGACTATTCTGAAAGACCTTCTTTGTTGAGAACTACGAGGTTGTCCCACAAGTCAAACCTTAATTTCCCTGTCTGAAACTCCTCCATTTTTCTAATTCTGCTTTTGTGGGGAATCAGGGAACTCAAGAATTGTAGATTGAAGGTACATTAAGCTTCATGATAGGCAAGATTTTAATTTTAGCTTTAAAAAACAATTTACTATTGTTGAGGTCTAGATTTGGGATACTTAAATGAAATTAGGGTTTAGTTGAGGTCTAGTGGCAGGTTTAGGGTACAGGGAGCCAAGCAAAGCTCCCCTGCAACCCCCTTTGATTCAGCGCAAGGATACAGCCGTAAATGGGGTCTAGTAGCAGCCTGAGTTGCCAATAAAAGCATTTATTGGCCTGAGAGCTAGATTGATAAAAGAGGTTTATTATTGGGTAAGCAAGGTTAAAGTATAGGTGAAGGTAGAGATAAGAAGGGCACCGGACCAGAGGGTCCAGTGGACAGAGGGTCCTCACATGGCTAGCTTTTTTGGAATCTCTGCAAAGAGGGGGTCCCAGTGTCTCCCTTTTATAATGGGAGATTTAACTCGAGGGGCTTTTGGGTGTAGCTCCAAAGTGGACTCAGATCTGGATGGGGCTGGTTCAGGTAAGATCTTTTATTGGAATTCAAAGGGACCAGGATTTGTGAGTTAAAGGGTAATTTACATTATTAACTAGGAGAGGGTGGGAATCTAGAAAGGAATCTTTCCCACATCATTATTGCTGATGAAGCTGAGGTTATTAGATTTGGTATTCACCTATCCAGGATTTTGAAAGTCTTCTTATCTAGTCCTACATATGAGATTGTGGATGGCATATTGTGTTCTATCCTTACTAGGAGGCAGTTAACCCCAGAGGTTTTTGGGTTTTTTTTGAGTTGTAATTCATATCTGGAGAAATTACTCTAATCACTAGAGGTGAGTTCAGAACCAGAAAAGTTATTATTCTGCATGCAATATCATTATGGTAACATGTGTAGCTGATATTTTCCAACTACTCTACTGTATTTATATTGTATGTTCACTTCATCTTCTCATTTATGCTTTTTGAAGGTCAAGCATGCAAAGAAATGCTGAGGTAAAGTCATATGAGATAAACATTTTGGAAACGGCATGTTGGAATTTCAGTCCTGAATATTCCTCCAAAGGCTTTGCTCTCTTTTCACAGGAATTTGGGATTTGCCACCTCACAGGCCTTCTCTATAACCCCACAGGTCAGGCAGTGGTTGAACTTGCCAACCACACACTGAAGACTGTGCTGCAAAAGCAAAAAGGGGGAAGGGGAGGGGGAGGGATGGGGGGCTTAACTCAGTCCCAGTTGGATGCCGCTCTCTACACACTCAATTTTCTTCAATTTTCAGCTATCGATACCCACACCAGCTTTATGCTTCTTTGTTATGCCACAGGTCAGAGATTCACAAGTTCCACCTCATACCAGGACGGCTCCAACCTGGTCCTGCAATGTGGACATTGCACCACATTGGCCAGCAATGTGGAAGGATGTATCAGATGGATCATGGGGGTGGTGCACAGATGGGGGATAGGGTATGCTTATATCATTCCAGGTCCCAATGAAGCCGGAGAGTGGATGCCAACCCGCTCCTTGCGACTCCTAGGACCTTCAGAACAAGAAGAAGAGCAAAAGGAGGCAGAAAAAGGACATGGACACACTAGTTGGCAGAAAAGAGACAGCAGAAAAAAAGACTGCAATGGCTGTGTCGTGGACTTGCTCTTCCATGTCACTTTGACTATCAACCTGTTTGTGTGACTCCTTTTCAATGGAACACCATCTCACTTAGGAACAAGTCAGAGACCACATTAGGGGCACTCTGTTGGTGGCCAATATGTCTAATCAAATCCAGGAATTAGCAAAGCTTGTTGCTGACATCAATGCATTAGCAAAAAATTTCAACCTAACTACGCTTCTCATGACCTTATTGATTGGATATACCAACATACAATAACAATTCCCTCATGAATGTCTCACCTTTTACTATTAATTGCCTTTTTTATTGTATTGTTTTTACTTTTACCTTGTATTTTCTGATGCTTTCTCTCTCTCTTATGACAGTTCCTTGCAGGACTGGTAGCCCAGTGGCACCCCCTTCATAGAAAACAAGAAGGGGGAGATGGTAGGGAACAGACTAACAAGAGTCTGCTTTAATCTGTGTACCTCGCCCCATTTGTGTAAGCAACAAGTTTGTGCAAAAACCTGACCCTTGTGGTCTGTGGCTGGTTGGATCTCGGTCAGCTCACTCTTGGGGGTGGATATTAAGGCCTCGGGTTTACATTCTGCTGGCTGACTACAGGTCTGGGGTACACCCTGTTGACACGCCCAGCACAGGCACTGAGCATGCACCAAATCGAGATCGCCCCCACCATCTCAGGAGTTAGGCTCCTGGATACACAAGCTAAACACATACTTGTTGTTGGGGCCCGTGGGCAAGAGCAGAAGAGAGGGGTATACATACAGGACAGCAGAGGGAGAAAGGAGGAGGAGAAACAAAGCTATGGAATCAATAATAAAGCTTCATAACTGCATAGTGGTGTCTGTCTATTTTATTGAATCCAGAGACATCCGAGGGTAGTAGAAGTGACAATAACTGGGTAAGTGCTCACAGTCTAACTGGTGTCAGTGGGTCTAAACCAGAAAAAATCCCCAACAGGTCTTAATATCTGTGTCTATAAATCTGTGAACAATTTTTCTTATAACTGGAATTACTCTTATCTTCACTAAAAGAAGAAAGAGTTCACATGTATACTGGGCCATTTTGCCTTACTTAAAACCACAAAGATTAAAATACTATCTTTACCTCTACCTTGAAAATGTTCTTATCCTATAAATGGCTGCTCTTGAAATGACTTTGATGGCCTATTAGACAAAAAGTAATTGCCTGGGAAAGAGCGCTCTGGTTTTCAGCTATCATAACATTGTTATTTACTGAATATTTCTCCTGTGAAAATTTTTATGGCTATCCACAGAATGAATGCTCTAGGATTCAAGTAAAATCTTCCTTTCACTAAGGATATTGAATCCTTTCTTTGGACTGAAACCTTTCTCTTTTTTAGGACATAAAGTCTCAGAGAGAAGCAATTTCTACAAATTGTTTGAGGAGAAAAAAAAGGGTGATCAGAATTATCCCTGGCTTCTAAATGAAGAAATGCCTTGCTTATATATTTGGAAGTTTTGAAGCTGAAGACATGGAAGTAAGAGAGTTCATTATCAAGGCTTAATCCCAGGATAAAGTGTTTGAAGAAGACAGTGCCAGAATTATCACCATTTTCACAATTGCCATGAAGAATGATTAATCGTATAGCAAGTCTTTTCCTCTAGTAAAAAGGCAGTATGGATAAAGTTCTTTGTAAAGAATTTGAGATGATTCTAGATCATGTTAAATCTATTGTTTTTAATAAATTTCATATCTTATCCATGGAGTCTGTCTATTGCTTTCATATTTGGTTAGTCATATAATTACAAATCTAGAATAAAGTTTGTTAACAAGGCATAAATGGAATGCCTTCTCCTCATCAAAGTTATTGGACAGATATCATGGGAGCTGTGAATTCCTGGTGACCAAGACCAGCCTCCAAAAATAGTACATTGGAAGGCATTGGAAGGTTCTTTTCAAATTGTCAATGACCTGATTATGATCAGTCTGTGAGAGCTCAACTCCTGGAGAAGTCACTGTGATATACACAATCATTAAATATTCATTCTATTTTTCACACTCCCATGATCTCCTTTTCTTAGATGTCAGGGAAGGCAGATAGATGGTAGAAGTAGTAAAATTTAGATTACTAGGTGGTTTTTTTCAAAGAAAGTTCAAATCTGTTCTCAACCACTTACGAGCTGTGTGATACTAGGCAAGTCATTTCACTTCTTTCTGCTATAGTCTTCTCACCTTAAAGGTGAGAATGGGGAAAATAACACAATAACAAAGAGCAGAATATTTACAAAGTCCCAAGCAAGGTTTTGAGTGTGTAGCTGACCTTTACTAGTCAAGGCAAATTTGTGGTTCCTGACAGCTACAGATACCTCCAAATTCAGCTGGAGTTTACTCAAAAATGATCACGGGTGTGCCAAGAAGTTTGGGGCATTAGAAGTCTTTGTAACTCTGACAGGTTATTTTTGTATAAAGTGTTTGAAGAAGACGATGCCAGAATTATCCCGACTTTCACGATTTCCATGAAAAATGATTAATCTACAGTGTAGCAAAGGGTGACTTCTCATTCTCAAAACTTAAGTCTTCAGGTTTACCAAATAGAAGGTTACTATAATAACTGCTGTAAATTGTGTTTGTGCTCTCTTAAACTCATCCCCAATTATTTTAATCTCTATCTGATTGGACCTTAATGACTCTGGAGGTGACAATGAGGCAAGTGACCTTGCCCAGCCGATCCTTACTTAAATACAATTCACTTGCAGGTCATGTCCCTCCCTCCCTCCTTAATCCTCCCTTCCATCCTTCCTTTCCAACATCCTTCCTCCCTCCCTTCCTTCCCTTCCTCTTCTCTTTTTCTCATTCTTTTCCTTCTTCTCTTTTTCCCATTCCTCCCTCTAACTTCTTAGGGTATCATACCTTTACCTATAGATGCTCTTAACAGCATTTTTTTTTCATTTCTTTTGCACAACTGAATTCTCTGAAAATATCTTAGAGTTTACTGACTAGGTTTCTTAAGGAGGATGCCTTAAACTAAAAGGTATCTGATTCTCACTGATTGGCCACAAAATGGTCCAGAGCCAAGCCCCATTTGGTGATGATGTGGTTCCGAATTAAATAATATTGAATGTAAACATCAATCTTTTCTGCTTTGATCAGAAACCTGAGGATCCTCTTCTCCCAGATTTATTTATTTATTTGTTTGTTTATATTTGGGGGGATGGGGTAGGGGTGGGGTGGGGTTTGGGCTAGGTGAAAGAGGAGATTCTTTGCTTCAATTGCTTTTGTACCAGTTAAAACTGAGACCTGTTGAAGTCCTTAGCTTCAAAAGGCCAAGGTTTCTCATTTCTTTTAAGACAATCTCCAGTCATCTTGATCTGTATCTTGGCACTAGACCCAGATGGTTCTGGAGGGAAAGTGAGGCAGCTGATCCTACACAGCTCTCTCTCACTTAAATCCAATTTACTTGCATGTCATGGCATCACCTCCCTGATGTCATGGTCTCTTTCAGTATGAAAAACAAAATAACTTTCTGGAGACAACTTTCATAATTACATCCTTATAAGACAGTGTAATGTCTGCAACTTCTAAACATCTTTTTAATTTTTTCAATTTATGATATTGAGTGAAATGAATAAAGGTGAAAGCAATGAATGTTGGAGGGCAGGTAGAAAACTTCGAACATGAAGTCACTGTTGGTAAAACTGCACAGTAATCCAACCATTTTGAAGAACAATCTGGAATTATGCCTAAAGAGTTATAAAACCAGGGAAATCCTTTGAACCAGCAATACCACTACTAACTCTATTAATTAGAAGAAAAGATGAATAGAGAAAAAGGAAAAGAATCCATATGTACTAAAATATTGATAGCAGTTCTTTGTGGTGCCATAGAACTGGAAACTGCAGAAAGGTCCATCATTTGGGAAATAGCTGAACAGTTTCTCACATGTGATTGTGATGGAATACTCCTACATTATAAGAAATGATATGCTCAATGATTTTAGCAAAACATAAAAAGACTTCCATGAAAGAAGGATACATGAAATGTGGAGAACCAAAAGGACACTGTATACAGTAACAAAAACAACCATTTTAAGACTACCCTAAGTGATTAAGCCATTTTGACTATTACAAATTCCCAAATTAACTACAAAGGACATATGAAGGAATATGTCATCTTCAACCAGAGAAAGAACTGATAGAATTTAAGAATAGGATATATTTATATAGATGTATACATATACATGCATTCCATAAACATATCTGTGTCTATAATGTTAGCCATTTCTAGTATGAAGGCAGGGAGAAAAGAAAAAAATTTTTTAAAAATTTCAAGATAACTTTACAATACATTTAAAAAGAATGGGAAATTTATATATAATAGATTTCCAGACTCACATAAAGTCATCATTTTTCTATTGTACTATGTTATGGAAACCTTCCCTCTTCCCTCTTACATTCAGAAAAGGATCAAGAAGAGATGAAGAGGCTAAATAAAGTTCATAAAGATAAATTCATGTTTTTTCATAAGTACTTCTCTTGGCCCCACTCCTATGAACCCACTGCAAAATGCTTATGGTGCATGGGATGGAAATAAAACAAGGTATATAACAGAAATGCATTATATTTGTATGTTAAAAAAATTGGTTTTCTTAAATTAAAATCAGTTTTCTCTTGCTCTAACTCCCTAGCAACTAAATAACAAAAACAAAACCCCTGTAATAAATATGCATAGTCAATAAAACAATTTCCAAAAATATATTTTAATTTACTTCCTAATTCTGCTACCTCTTTGACAGAAAGTAGGTAGTATGTTTCATCATGAGTTCTCTGGAGACATGGTTGGTTATTGTGTTTGTTAGAATTCTTAACTCTTTTGAAGTTATTTGAGAATCCCCTGACTTCACTGAAGATTCAACTCAACCATGACCTTCTGGAGAAAACCTTTTCTGTTCATCCCAGATGCTAATACCCTCTCTATAAGGTATCTTTCTTCTAATCTTTAAACGTTTTCTATAGCTAATTTTAGACATGCTATATGCTAAATGAGATTGTGAATGCCATGAGGATAGGTATTATTTTTGCTTTTTCTTTCTAACTCAAATTTGGCATGTGGCCTGACCATATGGTTAAGAAATAAGAGGGACAGGTCAATGGAATAGCTTAGATACACATGGCAGAATAATCAATGATCATAGTAATCTAGTATTTGATAAACCCCAAAGCTCTAGTTTCTGGGATAACAATTCACTATTTCCAAAAAATTCTGGGAAAACTAGAAAATAATATGCCAGAAACTTGACATAGATGTACATCTCACTTCCCATACCACAAAATAAGGTCAAACTGGCTACATGATTTGGGCATAATGGGTGATAACATAAGCAAATTAGAAGACCAAAGATTAATTTACCTATCATATCTTTAGAGAAATTAGGAATTTATGACCAAAGAACTGAAGAGCATTATGAAATGCAAAACGAACAACTTTGATTATATTATATGTTTCTGCACAACAAAACCAAGACAACAAAATTAAAAGGGAAGTACATAGTTAGGGAAATTTTTTTACAGCTAATGTTTCTGACAAAGGTCTCTTTTCTAAAATATATAAAGAACTATGTCAAATTTATAAGAATACAAGTTATTCCCAATTGCTAATGGTCAAAGGAAATGAATAGACAATTTCCAGATGTGAAATTAAAGCCATTAATAGTCATATGAAAAGATGCTCTAAATCACTATTGATTAGAGAAATGCAAATTAAAACAGCTTTCAGGTACTACTTCACATCTGTCTGTGGTGATTTTCTTCTTTTAAAATAATATAAAAGATGGTTTTCTCTGGGAGAAAGCAGGTTTCTCGGGGAGGTTTTCTGGAGGCAGCCTTAGTTGCAGTTCAGATCCATAATTACCCCAAACACAGCCAGGTGATAAAAGTTCAGATCTTTAATTGTCTCCAATATAGTCCGGTTAGCTTAGAGGCCTATCTCTCTGCTTGGTTCCAAGAACTCCCCCCAATGTCTCCAAATCCAAAGGTTTGTCCTTCAGCCTCCAGAGTCAGTACAAAGGTGAATCTCTCTTGCCTCTGAGAGAGGCTTCTGGCTCTCAATCTCCCGGAGTGCTCCTCTCCAACCGCAGTCAATGTTCCGAAGTAAAACTCCTCACTCAGAGAGGGCTTCTGGCTGAACTCACTTGACACTCCCCTCTCAATCTAAATTCAGCTGAACTCTCTACTTGTAGCTTCTTCACTCTGAAAAACTTTCTTGACAGGCCCATTGAAGCTCCATTTATACTGCTTTAAGAGAGGGATTGTGGGATGTGAGAGAGAGGGATTATGGGTTAGTGCTCTCTGGTCCTAAGAGCTTCAAGGGAGGTGTGAATTCACAAAGTTACACAGTTAACTCTGTGAATCTCCCATACTTGTGAATTCCAATGAGTACTTAAATACTTCTTGCTTATATGAGCTCTCTAAAGATGTGAACACAAGCATTATTGTTTATCAGTTCTACTTAGTACCTTGTTTCTTCTGGCCCATAACATCTCCTTATAGATCATACTGAACCATGCTAAATTAGATAATTATTGTCTCTATCAACTCTAATGACTTAACAGTTTGTAAGGATTCCACCATCTCCTGCTTTCTTTTGTTTTAGGACATAGGTGATCATGACCTCCCTGACTTCTCAAGGAGGTGAGAACCCCCCAAAAAAGGTGATCATGCCTTCCCTGACTGCTCAAAAAGGGAGTGAAAACACCATAAAAAGAAGGTGGTCACACCCTCCCTGACATGTCAGGAAGGGAGATGAAAACACCAAAGGAAACAGGAAGTCAAGTCAGATTAGCGGGTTTCTGAAGGGGCTCACTTGAAACAGGTACACATAAATCCATCAGTATGGGAGGCATTACACGTAATTTACATAAGCACATAGCAATATAACACAGGCTAGTAGCAATGTAACAAATAACATGAATCAACATGAAAATTTAAGTACTCATCACAATTTTTCATCTCAAGAAATCCAATGATTCTTGCAAATACATAAAACACATAAGCACATAGCAATATAACATAGGTTAGTAGTAATGTAACAAATAACATGAATCAACCTGAGAATTTACACATGTCCATAAGTCCTAGAAATAGTCCAAAAGGAATCCATTGTCGATTAGTTCATGTGCCAGGAATCCAATAGTTCCTGTAAGCTCTGAAGTACTGCAAAAGTCTCATCACCAATTTTTCATCTCAGGGAATCCAATGATTATTGCTGGTTTTTCAAGAACTGAAACAGTCTCACCTTGTGTTAGGAAATCCAATGATTCCTGAAGATTTTAAAGTTCTTTTAACAGTCTCATTGTCAGCCATGCTCTTTCAGTGTCAGATGTTTCTTAAATCTCCTTTGTTTTGAAGTTTTTCTCTTTTTCTGTTTCATCTCAGGGAATCCAATGATTGTTGATGGTGAGTGATTGTTGATGTTGCTGGTTTTTCAGGAACTGAAAGCTGAAGATTTTAAAGTTCTTTTAACAGTCTCATTGTCAGCCATGCTCTTTCAGTGTCAGATGTTTCTTAAATCTTCTCCTTTGTTTTGAAGTTTTTCTGCTTTTGTGTTTCTCTCTGATGGACAAGGTGAATACGGCTCTTTAGCACCCATCTGATTCCTTCTCCTCCTGTAGAGATACAAGCAAACCCTCTTCCCCAAGCAGTTAACCTATCTAATTCCCTTCCAGTTACCACTTCTGGGATTTCTCCTCATCATCTGGCAATTACATTGGAGCTGTTTGAACTGGACACTGCTCTGTTGGGTTAAAAGGCCTGTATTCTCCTCAACAGTAAAGATTCCAACATCTGTCAGATTGACTAAAATGACAGGAAAAGATGATAAATGTTGGAGAAGATATGGGAAAACTGGGACACTGATGCATTGTTGATAGAGCTGTGAAATGAAGTAGCCATTCAGGAGAGCAATTTGAAACTATGCCCACAGGGCCATAAAACTGCATTCCCTTTGATCTAGCAGTGCCATGACTGGCTCTGTATCCCAAGGAAATCATAAAGGAGGGGCAATGACTCACATGTGCAAAACTGTTTCCATGGCTCTTTTTGAATTGGTAACTAATAAAAAAGTGAGTAGATGCTCATTAGTTAGGGAATGGCTGAATAAACTATGGTATATGAAAGTAATAGAATATTATTGTTCTATAAAATATGAACAAACTGATTTTCGAAAGGTCTAGAAAGATTTACATGAATTGATGCTGAGTGAAAGAAGGAGAACCAAGAGTACAGTGCTTATTACAGGTCAGGCCACATGCCAAATTTGAGTTCAAAAGAAAAAGCAAAAATAATACCTATCCTCATGGCATTCACAATCTCATTTAGCATGCAGCATGTCTATAATTAGGTATAGAAGACTGTCTAAAGATTAGAAGAAAGATACCTTATAGAGAGGGCATTAGCATCTGGGATGAATAAGAAAAGGTTTTCTACAGAAGGTCATGTTTGAGTTGAATCTTCAGTGAAGTCAGGGGATTCTCAAATAATTTCAGAAGATTTAAGAATTCTAACAAACACAATAACCAACCATTTCTCCAGAGAACTCATGATGAAACATACTACCTACTTTCTGGCAAAGAGGTAGTAGGAATTAGGGAGTAGATTAAAATATATATCTTTGGAAATTGTTTTGTTCATTATGCATATTTAATACAAGTGTTTTGTTTTTGTTATTCAGTTGGTGGGGAATTAGAGCAAAATAGATTTTAATTTAAGAAAACTATTTTTTTAAATACAAATAAGTTTCTGTTACATAAGTTGTGTTTTCTACATCCCATGCACTTTAAGGATTTTGCAGTGAGTTCATGGGAGTAGGAGCAAGAGAAGTACTTAGAAAAAATGTGAATTCATCTTTATGAACTTTATTCGGCCTCTTCACCTAGTCTTGGTCCTATCTCTATTTTCTATGAGTTATGCTTTTAATCTGATTTGAAAACTTCCCCTCACTCTCACATTGAAGCCCTCTAATCCACACATTAGGAATATCGTCTTCCTTCTCTCTTGCCCATTCCTTCTTTTCTGTCCCACCCCAATCAATATCCACCCCCTTCTGGTAAGCTTCCCTAATTACCCTCACATAATTCCTATCATTTTCTACATTCCTCACCCCACCCATGTCCAACCTAGGACTTCTCCAGGTCTATCTATGTTAATCTTGCTTT